>NC_053161.1:168967405-169093405 GCF_016835505.1 Polypterus senegalus | reverse complement strand
CAGGTGAGGAACTGCCTACGTCCGTGATTGCTCCCGTGGCTAATGCTACAGCTGTGATGGCCCTCGCGTTATAAAAAAAGAAGCGCGAGTCGATTTTGGGGGAGGATGAAAAAAGAACGAGATGAGGAAAAAAGAAAGGAAGAGAAAAAAGACAGAGGTTGTAGGGAGCGAGTGAGGAAGCAGGCGGTGCAGGAGAAACAGACACGCGGAGCGTGTGGTGAGCGCGCGATCGAGCGCTCATGGGCAGCTGCGAGGAAGCTGGGTGTTAGGCCGACACCCAGGCGTTTGAGTTGATGTTGCTCCCACTGAGCAACCAGGTAGCGGGAGTGACTAGGGGAAAGCGACGAGCCGCAGAAGGCCGCGGAAAGGCAGCGGAAGTCAGGAGGCTTGGTGGTTGGAGTCCCCAATGTGTGCGCCCTGGCCGTTGGTGGAAACCAAGTCTCGGGGACTGGGATGAGAGCCAGACCAGAGCCAGGGATCGGGAGGTCTCCAGTCTCGTGTGTGTGAGAGAAGAGGGCAGCTGCAGAGAGTGTCTTGCCCAAACGGGATAAGCAGGTGAGACGTTAACAGAAAAGAAGCACCGAACTTGTTGTTGTGGATTTTTAATGACTGCTCCTGAAAAACGTTTTAACCTCTGAATTTTAACGGATTGGTTTTTTCTACTTGTTGATTTTAACCTCCACGTTGTCTTTTTTTGGAATATTTATTTATTGAAGAACTTTGGAATCACTGCACTTTATTTATGAACATTGTTTATGTTGTTGGATTTTAAATAAAAGCACTGTTGCACATTTTCAACCTTCCCCTTGCTTAATTGTTGCCTTCACTGACTAGCTCACTCAGTTTCATTATCGACGGTGTTGGGTTCAAAGGTTCCCAAAATCAGATGGGAGCGTGGAGCCAGAACTCACATCGTCACAACATGATATTACAGTTCTCGGAACAATATGAATACTGAGATGTATACCTGATATCATTTTCGTGATGAAATTAATTAAAGCATGTATTATACAAGGGGGGGCACAGTGGTGCAGTGATAGCAATGAGCTGGTGCAGTGTCCGGAGATTGTTCCTGCCTCCCACAAGATGCTTTCTGCGCTGTGCTTGACTCTCAATAAAATAATTTATTGCAGCAGTACTGTCTCTTTCCTGTCCTGCGCCAGTCCCAGCAAGCATACAGTGCGAGGAAGGAACAATCCCTGAACACCACGCCAGCTCATTGCTACCGCTGTCTACCGTGTCTACACGTTTAATTAACAACACCATACATTATTTAAATGAAGTTAAAAATGTATCTGAATAATATAATATATATACTTTACTGCATTTCATCTTAAAATTATATCAAGAGCTCCAAGAAGATAGCGCCTGGAAATCAAAATCGACTTTGTTTCTTTGATGCTGGGTGCAAAATCAATCCGAAAACTTGTGTACACCATGGACTGAGTTGGTGTGAAAATGTGCGTGGCTTTTCACCCAGTTTAGTTTTTATACATTGCGATGTGAGCGTGGAAGCGAGGCGCAACATTTTTGTCGCGACGCACCGTTTATACATGAGGCCCCTGGTCCCACTCCTGAGTCTGTTCTTGTGGTGAATAATTTCTGAAGGAAAATCCTATATCTCAAACCTTAAATAGAGTTCAAGAAATTTTGTGTTACCTGAAAGTCAGTTTTAACCCCTGCCAATTCAACATATTTATTTAATTTAGTGTGAATGCCAGCCATCATCTTCATGCCATTGCACAATGAACCCAAGTTATCTTTCCATACTGTAGTTCATTCTCTATTCTGTCCTTATACTTCAGTTTTGTCCTCTTTTTTCATGTTTCACCTCCTTCTGTAGTTCTGTCTGTTCAGTTAATGTTCCATGTTGAAATGCCCTGTTTTCTTTTAGTTATCAGTTTTTTAGATCTCTGGTAAGCCTTGGCTTGTTGTTAGGGTATATTCTGACTGATTGATGGGGATCAGGACAACTTTTTTTTTTGTTCTTTATTTCACCTTATACAATTTCTCATATTAGAAATTTGTTCATTTTCGCATACCCCTTGGGTTCAGAGCGCAGGGTCAGCCATTGTACAGCACCCCTGGAGCAATTGAAGGTTAAGGGCCTTGCTCAAGGGCCCAGCAGAGTATAGCTTTTTACAGTATAACTGCTGTGACAGATAGGGGGTGCTATCGTTCCCTTGAACCCTTGTCCAAGACGCCAGACACCAGATAAAAGTCCAAAAGTTGACTTTATTAATAATCCACAGTGAATAAAGCACCTTCCTCTCCACAATACTCATCAAACAATACACAGTAATCACTAATACTGATTCTATAATAATTCTTCATAAATTTCAGTCAGGCTTCAGAACAAATCACAGCACAGAAACTGCACTCGTTAAAGTAGTAAATGACTTGCGAGTGAACGCAGACAGAGGCCATTTATCTGTTATCATCCTCTTAGATCTGAGTGCCGCATTTGATACCATTGATCACAATATTCTTAGAAATCGCCTTAGTCAATGGGTGGGCCTCTCTGGCAGTGTCTTAAATTGGTTTGAATCCTACCTGACAGGGAGAAAATATTTTGTTAGTTGTGGGAATTACAACTCGAAGACACATGATATCCGATATGGTGTTCCACAAGGCTCTATCCTGGGTCCGCTGCTCTTCTCAATCTACAGTGGTGTGAAAAACTATTTGCCCCTTCCTGATTTCTTATTCTTTTGCATGTTTGTCACACAAAATGTTTCTGATCATCAAACACATTTAACCATTAGTCAAATATAACACAAGTAAACACAAAATGCAGTTTTTAAATGATGGTTTTATTATTTAGGAGAAAAAAATCCAAACCTACATGGCCCTGTGTGAAAAAGTAATTGCCCCCTTGTTAAAAAATAACCTAACTGTGGTGTGGTGTATCACACCTGAGTTCAATTTCCGTAGCCACCCCCAGGCCTGATTACTGCCACACCTGTTTCAATCAAGAAATCACTTAAATAGGAGCTGCCTGACACAGAGAAGTAGACCAAAAGCACCTCAAAAGCTAGACATCATGCCAAGATCCAAAGAAATTCAGGAACAAATGAGAACAGAAGTAATTGAGATCTATCAGTCTGGTAAAGGTTATAAAGCCATTTCTAAAGCTTTGGGACTCCAGCGAACCACAGTGAGAGCCATTATCCACAAATGGCAAAAACATGGAACAGTGGTGAACCTTCCCAGGAGTGGCCGGCCGACCAAAATTACCCCAAGAGCGCAGACGACTCATCCGAGAGGTCACAAAAGACCCCAGGACAACGTCTAAAGAACTGCAGGCCTCACTTGCCTCAATTAAGGTCAGTGTTCACGACTCCACCATAAGAAAGAGACTGGGCAAAAACGGCCTGCATGGCAGATTTCCAAGACGCAAACCACTGTTAAGCAAAAAGAACATTGGGGCTCGTCTCAATTTTGCCAAATGAACATCTCAATGATTGCCAAGACTTTTGGGAAAATACCTTGTGGACTGATGAGACAAAAGTTGAACTTTTTGGAAGGCAAATGTCCCGTTACATCTGGCGTAAAAGGAACACAGCATTTCAGAAAAAGAACATCATACCAACAGTAAAATATGGTGGTGGTAGTGTGATGGTCTGGGGTTGTTTTTCTGCTTCAGGACCTGAAAGGCTGGCTGTGATAGATGGAACCATGAATTCTACTGTCTACCATGTGATCTCCTATCACTTCCAAGTCAGATCAAAAGTCCTTTTCTTCACCCCAGAAGCACGTGATTCCCCTTGTCCATGTGACTCGGAAGTACTTCCAGGGCGTATGGCAAATAAACATCGTTCCTCCCTCCAGCATCCCCCAGTGGCCCCCATGGTATCCAGCAGGGCTGTGCATAAAGACTCCAATGTCCATGCTGGTCTTCAGGGCACCTCCATACTGCAGGGAGGGCTCCACCTGGCAGCTTGGGGGTATTGGCTGGGATGAACGGCCGGCCATACACCACACTGCTTACAGTGTCCATTAGTTTATCAATGTCTTTAAACACAAAACCTGTCAGTGCATTTAGAATAGCCATGCAGGAGTTCAATGGAATGCTAGTTCTAGACATATATCTCTTTAACCTCTTTTTTACTTTCTTGTGAAGACTGTTTTATAGAATGGATTATTGTATGACAGTTATGATCAGATGAACCCAATGGGAGTTTGGCTAGTTTCATAAACACCTCTGATGGTCCCAAAGCACTAATCAAGAACTCTCTTGTAATGATTTGGTCAAGTGACATCCTAGTAAAAATGATTCACTGTTTTATTCAATAAATACTGGTTAAATTTACACAAAATAACATTTGGGTACTTGGGAGTAAGAAATTCAAGCATCTGTATCTGGAAATGATATTAGTAGCTTTGCCCTCAAGTTAATATCCATCCATCCAACCTGCTATATCCTAACTACATGGTCGTGGGGGTCTGCTGGAGCCAATCCCAGCCAACACGGGGTGCAAGGCAGAAAACAAACCCCAGGCAGAGTGCCAGCCCACCACAGGGCACACACACCCACACACCAAGCACACACTAGGGACAATTTAGGATCACCAATGCACCTAACCTGCATGTCTTTGGACTGTGGGTGGAAACCGGAGCACCTGGAGGAAACCCACGCAGACATGGGGAGAACATGCAAACTCCACACAAGGAGGACCCAGGAAGCGAACCTGGGTCTCCTAACTGCAAGGACAGGCAGCACAGCAGCACTGCGCCACCGTGCCACCTCAAGTTAATATGTACAATTATAATTAAAATTTGTAAAAACTCTCTGGGCAAATAGATGGATATGCAGCGAGACAGACACAAGTTTCATATCCTTCATGGACTTCTTTTTCTCTAGCCATCACTAGTTTAAACCCTTATGTATTTGTATAAATGCAGATGCCTCCACTGTACGACTTACCTATGATGGCCAAATCTTTATCCAAAAGAATTGGTGCACAAAATCCATTGTAAAATATTTTAGATTTTTGGTGCATAACAGCAAAAGGCCATCTCGTCACTTCTTTTATGCTTGGCTCTTGGAACTGTAAGCAGACTACCATTAGAAGATCTAAGATTATGACTTGGAGTACAGGTAGACAGACATTCCAAGATTTATAAAGGAGCAGACTGTTTAAGGCTTTACACTGTTTGTGTATTTTAAAGACATGGGTAACCAGTGTAATGGTGTTAAAACTGATGTGATGTGCTCAATTTTTTTTTTCACTAATTGCAACCAGTTGATGTCTTTCTTAGGTAGTCCTGTTAGGAGTTCATTACAGTAATCTAGTCGACTCAAAAAAAGCTTGAACTAATTTTACACCATCTTATAATGTGAGAAGTCTAACATTTGCTATATTCCATAAGTGAAAAAAAAATCAGTTCTAGTAATTTGTTAAAAGGTGATTTAGAGTCAATGATTAACCCTAAATTCTTTACCTCTGCCTTGACATTTAAACCTAAGGGATCAAGTTTATTTCTGATACCCTCACTATTTCTGTTTTTGCCAAACACTAAGATTTCTGTTTTCTCCTTCTTTAGCTTGAAAAAATTTCTACTCATCCATTTGGAAATACCACTAAGACATTGGATCAGAGAGCCAAGAAGATCAGGGTCATCAGGGTCTATTAATAAATACAGCTGTGTGCCACCTGCATAGCTGTGGTAGCTCACCTTGTATTTGAAGATAATCTGACCTAATGGGAGCATGAAGATTAAGCAGACCCAGAGCAGATTCTTGTGGTACATGATATTCAATTTCATGTACCTCCAAAGAAGAATTTTCCACTTGTTAAACAGAACTGAAAAGCAATTAAGGACATTGCCGGAGAAGAACACCCATTGTCTAAGGCAATTTATAGGAATACTGTCATCTATGGTGTCAAATGCTGCACTTGAATCAAAGAGAATAACAAATCTACAGCCTCTGTCCACATTAACCCGGAATTTATTTACTTATTTAAGCAGTGCATTTTCTGTACTATGATTTGCTCTAAAACCTGATGTCACAAAACGAGACAAAGACAGATAAAGGTTTGGGGCAGCCACCCATATAATTTGGTATCCTGGCTGCAAAAGTCGTTTTCAAAGCAACTAGCACTGAAGTGCATACAATGGAGTCCAAAACCAGACTGCGGGAGAAGGGAAAAGGGTAGGCTTTTAAAGGGGAAGACAGGAAGTGAGGTCATAAGGATCAGGCACGTGTTCATTATTCGTTGGATCAGGCCCGGATGTGACATCAGGGGGGCCGGAGCTGGTAAGGTCTGTTTCCATTGGTTCGGTCCCAGAAGTGATGTCAAGAGAGCCAGGTGGAGCCTCCCGGGTTTGGTCTACAGGAAGTGAGAAAAGAGTCAGTGCACTCTGCCACATCCCGCATGCCTCAGAACTGCCTTCACTCGAGCCCTTTAGCTGCCTCCCATGCGCGCGTGCGTGACGCTGACAAAAACCTATCAAAAATAGAATCTTTTTTCAAGTAATCATTTCACTGCTTAAAAACTTCATTTTGAAGAATTTTACTTAAGAAAAATATTTTACTTAAGAAATTGGTCTAAAGTTGTCAAAGAGAGACATGTCAAGATTATTTTTCTTTGAACAAGGTTTTAACAACTGCACTCTTAAGACAGTCAGGAAAGACCCTGTCACACACGTGCGAGTTGGAGGCAGTCAAAGAGCCTAAAGGTGAGTGAAATCTCGCGAGAAAAGGGTTTATCACGTGGTGCTTACCTGACTCTCTTTCTATCTACAGAAAACCGGAAGACAAGTAAAACAGTCTCAAAATCACAAATCCAAAATGGCCGCGATGACGTCACTTCCGGCTTCCATCTGATGACGTCACTTCCGGTTCCCACTCGATTACTTCAGTCTGCTCCTGGTGACGTTGGTTCCGTGGTCCCGCCTCCAATCGTCACTTCCTGCCAACCACTTCCTCCCATCATCCCATTCTCTATATAAACGCCATTTTGTTACAGCATTTCATTCATTTGTGTACTGGAAAAAAGTCATATTTGGATCATTCTTTTCATTTTGTCTGGACGACAATATACGGGGATAAAACCCCAAAACTTTTTCTATTTGAGAGGACTCGTTATTTATTACAACCCCTATACCTAATGATGAGATCACAATCTCAAGTAAATCAATTAGTACATCAGAGACTTCTTTAAAAAAGGCCATTTGATACTGCAGGGTCAAGGACACAGGTGGAGGGTTTCAGCTGAGAAATTATTTTACGTAGTTCAGGTAGATCTTTTTCAGTGAGAAAATTTAACTTGTTTGAAAGTATATGCTGAGGTTCAACAGGATTAACTATGGGGGATGTATTATATTATTTCTAATATCATTTGTTAAACTGTATTTTCAGGAGGCATTCTGTTAAGTGAGCTGGGTTTAGAAAATAATCAATAGTTAAGAATAAAACTCATGGATTGCCAGAATTATCATTGTTAATTTAAGAGAAATTGGACTGTCTCTCAAGGCAAACTGCGTTATGTTCAGTTATTTGTTCCTTCAGTGTTTTGTAGTAGACTATTAGTTTAGTTTTCTCCATTTACGCTCAGCTCTCCAACGTTTTCTTTTCAGATCAGACACTCTTTGGGTCTTCCAAGGTTTAAAAGTGCTGGAGGATTTCTTAACAATTTTTTCAGGGACCACTATACAGCTCTCACCTTAGCATTCACATTTTTCACCCTATTGGTTACATTGCTGGCTGTATTAGGGCTACTGATTGTTTAGAATATTAGCAAACCTTGATGTTGCAGATGAATCAAAATAATACTTTTAAACAGCATGCTTCTAATTAGTTGTAGTTACCAGTATTTCTATATCAAATAAAATGCAGAAATGGTCAGATATTCCGACATCCACGACCTTCTTCATATCAACTTTGAACTCTTCTGAATCCAGCATGTGTCCTCTCTTATGTGTAGGCTGGCTGATCCCCTGACTAAGATTAAGAGTGCAGTAAGTTCATGAATTGCTTTCAGGTCACCCTGAATATTCACATGAAAAGTGAAATTGCCTACAATTGGGAATGTGTCATAGTTATTGTTTTTGATGCCAAGCCTGAGATTTTGTCAATAAGAGATGCATTATATTTTGGAAGTCTATAAACGGTCAATACAAGAGACTGCACGCTCCTCGAATAACCACAGTAAGATACTCGAAAGGTGTGAAATGATCAAAACCAGCATCTTAACAGTTTAACTGGCTCGAGTAAATACTCACTAAACTGGAGGAGCTGCTTCACTTAACACTGCAACACCATCAGAGCTGAGTCACATGTCACTTAATGTACGAAAGTGTATTTTCCTATGACTGATAAGATTGTTAATATACAAAATCTTGCTGTGCTGGATAATGCTTTAGTATTTAGTAAAGTCACATTTAAGGTCTTGGAAAAGCACAGCTAAATCAGCATGTTACAGCTTCATTGTAAGGACTGAAAAGTTCCAAATGTGATTCCAGTCTTCAAAAGGGGAGACAAAATGCATCCTAGTAATTACAGACCAATAAGTCTTACTTCTGTGCATTGAAAAATTATAGAAACAATAATAAGAAATTAATTATAAAATTACCTAAAATAATATTCTAAATAGCAGCCAGCATGGGTGTATGAGAGGAAGGTACTGCCAAATAAATCTTTTAGATTTTTTTGAAGAAGCAACCAGAATAATTGACAAAAACAAAACATGCAACACGATTTATGTGGACTTTCAAGAAGCCTTTGACTCAGTTGCCCCACAGCAAAGAACAATTCTGAAACTAGAAGCTGTAAGCATCAGAGGCAACGTACAAACATGGATCTCAAGTTGGTTAACTGGCCAGAGACAAAGGGTACAGGTAAGAGCAAAATGGAGTGAGGTCATCAGTTGAACCCCAGAGGGGTATTTCCTTGGAATCTCATTACTTTTTCTGATCTATATTTATATTATATAGTTAGTAAACTTGTGAAATTCGCTGATGACACTAAAATTGGAGTGATGGCAAACACTGAGAAGGCAGCAAGAGAATTCAAAATGACCTGGACAAGCTTCAGAACTGGCACCTGGAAAATGGAGTTTAATGTAGAAAAGTGCAAAGTGCTACACGTGGACAAAAGGAACATCAAAAATAAATACAAGTTGAGAAACACTGGGCTACAGGAAACAACCTCTGACAAGGTCTTAAGGGTTAATGTTAACACAACATTTTAATTGATTAAGCAATGCACAGAAGCAATTAAAAAGGCAAATCAAATGTTTGGTTATATCATTGCAAATATTGAATTTATATCAAGAGATGTTATGTTCAAACTATGTAATGCATTAGTAAGACTGCATCTGGAGTATTGTATGCAGTTTTGGTCACCACAGCACAAGTAAGACATAGCAGCACTTGAAGATGTGCAGAGGAGGGCAACCAGGTGCATCCCAGGGCTTAAGGACATGTCATATTGTGACAGACTCAGTGACTTAAACCTGTTTAGACTGAGCTGAAGAGACAGCGTAGGGACCTGATCCAGGTATTTAACATCCTCGAAGGCACTGATAAAGTGGATCGAAGAACATTCTTTCAACTAAAGGTTGAATCACATGCTCAAGGACATCATTTGAAATTGAAGTTGGAGTGCATTTAAAACTGAAGCCAAGAAGTACTTCTTTACACAAAAAGTTGTGTAACTCTAAAGCAAACTACCGAGACGTGAAGTTGAAGTAGAAACCTTGACAACCTTTAAGAAGAATCTGAAAGAGATACTGGGACAATTTGGCTATTAGCTAAACAAACAGTCTTGATTGGCTGAATGGTCTGCTCTCATTTGTCAAATTTCTTAAACTAGCGAACCCGCGGAGTACCATACGCCGCATAATCAGGCCGGTTTTTTAATGATTTTTAAGAACAGGGAGGAAATTAACATTTTTTTGTTAATAACAAGACATCAATTTTATGCCCTACAATGAAGTTTACAATAAAGGCTGATTTGCTATTTAGAGAGTGAATGCTGAACAGGGCATTTTGCATATTGCTAGAGGATTCTGGTATTTGACACTTTAATGAAATTCACTGCCAGTTCTCAAAATGCACAACAGGAGACAGTCCAGTAGAGATAGGAGAACAGTGGCATAAATAAAACGGTGTCTAGATCAAGTCAATGTATTCATAGAATGATAACAGTCATAATATCCGACACAAGCTTCTGTGACAGTACCTTGGCCAGAGAAGAATTCCTAAATGTCTAAACAGAAGGAGCAATGTCAGAGTATGGCGTTCAGCATGTTGAAAAGGAGGGGAGCGGGAAGAGTGACGTCAGGAGTAGAGATGGACGGGGCTCTCCTCACTGTCCTGTTTCACTACTCTGAGAGCGAAGCTGTGGGGGATGGCTAGTTTATATATAGGAAAATAAGTTTAATCAGTTTGTAATTTATATAAAAGTCAAATGTAAAATGCCCAAACCCTAAATATCACTTGCTTGAATGCTTAGAGTATTTAAAATAAAACAAGTGAGTTGGGGAGTTTGATTTGGGGGGTTGCTGTTTATGTCAAACCTGAATTTAAAATCAAGTTATCTTTAGTTGGAGGATGAGCTACATCTTAGTGAGGACATCTGGATTAATCTCAAAAGCATTATGGAGAGAGGGCTTATCTTAGGAGTATGTTATAGTCCGCCCAATGCAGACAGCAATTTCAATGCACATATTTTTAGTAATATTAAAAATGCAAGTTTACAGGGGGATATTATAGTCATGGGGGTCTTTAACTACACACAAGTTTAAATGGGCTATCCTGGCAAATAGCAAAGCACAAGAGCAGGAGTTCATAGACATAATCAGTGAGTTTTAACACAATAGGTTAAAGCACCCATACTGGGGAAGCCTTTCGAGATTCAGTATTTTGTAATATCCAGGATAGAATTTGGGGTGTACAAGTAATTAAACCACTACGGTCAAGAGACCATAATATAGTAGAATTCTAAATGTTTTTTTTTAAGAGTGCGGATGCAAAGACTAAAACTGTTAGGTTCAACTTTAATAGGGCAGATTTTGAGCCGATGCAGCAAAGTCTGAGGAGAATAGACTGGGATAAGCTTTTAAGTGTGGAGATGGTTGAGGAGCAGTGGTACAGGTTTAAAATGTTTTACATGTAACGCAGATCTTAAATCTCAAAATTTCCAGTTTAATCTCAAAGTTTATTTTGTCATTAAAGTAACCATAACCAATCACCACTCTGTAAGTGTCTGTAATAAATGAAAAACCAGCTGAAAGATTAGAATGCCGATTCTTCAAAACTTTTAAGGAACATTGAAAAATTTTGTTATATATTTTAAATTATTTCATCCATCCATCCATGGTTACACCAGTCTCAACAACACTGAGTGTTAGGAAGGAACAATCCCTAGACAAGGCGCCAGCTCATCACAGCATACACTAGTAATATCATTTTAGCATCACCAAATCCCCTAATCTGCATTCCTTTTGAAGGAAACCAAAGCACGCTAAGAAAACCCACCAGGAAAGCGTTTAAATTCCAGGCAGGGAACTAGAGATATGACCCCCTTACTGCGAGGCAGCAATGCTTTCTCTGGGCTACTGTGCCCTCACATGTTTAATTATCAACAGTATACATTATTTAATTTTTGTTTTATTTTATTGATTTTATTAAAATCACTCAACATTCCATACAAATAAATCAATTTCTACAAACATAAGATCAAAAAACAAATCAACACCCACCCCTGAGAAAGAGAGCTAAGCCAGCAGAGTAAAACTTAAAGCTAGTAAAAATAAGTAAAGAGATGAATTAATAAATGAATAATGATAAATGGAAAAAAAATGAAAAAAGGGAAAGAATCTGCTTCCACAATACTTTAAATTCTGCCAGGTTTTGAAAAAGTTCTGCACAGATCCTCTAAGTGAGAATTCGATTTTTTCCAGTTTCAAATAATATAAAACATCAGTTACCCACTGACTTAAAAGAGGAGAGTCAGGATTCTTCCAGTTAAGCAAGATAAGTCTACGTGCCGATAGTGTAGTAAAGGCGATTACAGTTTGTTTGTCTTTCTCCACTTTAAGCCTCTCTGTGAGCCCAGCAAGCACAGCTGTTAGTGGATTAGGAGGGATTGTGAGACCAAGGCTGTCTGAAAGGCATTTAAAGATTTTGGTCCAGAATGATGTTAAATTGGTGCAGGTCCAGAACATGTGGCCTAGTGAGGCTACAACTTGATTGCAACGTTCACAGGTTGGCCCTGGAAACATTTTGGACAATTTTAAGTGAGATAAATGTGCTCGATTTATAATTTTGAGTTGAATAATTGTATGCTTTGCAAATATGGAGCTCGAGTGAATTCTCTGTATTGCTACTTTCCACTCCTTTTCTGAAAATATTGAGTGAGAGATCCTGTTCTCTGGGATCTTTGAAAGGGAGGGACTTTAAAATAGTTTTATATATTACAGAAATGCTGTCTGAGTCCTCAAGACTGAGCAATATTTTTTTGGCATGGAGTTAGGTGGAAGGTGAGTAAAATTGGGCAGGTTCTATTTAATCAAGTTTCTGATTTGAATGTAGTGAAAGAAATGTGTTGCTGGAAAGTTAAATTTTGAATGTAATTGTTCGTAGGATGCAAATATGTTGCTTATGTACAGATCTGTAAGTGATTTAATCCTAAATGTTTTCCAGACATTAAAGACTGCATACATTTGAGAGGGTGGAAAAAAGTGGTTCTCGTGCAGATATGCCACAGATAAAAGCTTCTTTATCTTAAAAAGCTTCCTACATTGGTTCCATATTCTGAGTGAGTGAAGCACAATTGGGTTGTTAGTATATTGGCGATAACTTGCATTTATTGGGGTGCAAAGTAATGAATATAATGAAGTACTGCAGGATTATATTTCTCTTGTGGTCCAATCCTGTGTCTGTTCATCTATTTGTGTCAGTGTCCAGGTTTTTATAGTTTGTATATTTGCTGCCCAGTAATAAAACTGAAACTTTGGTAGAGCCATGCCGCCTTCCGCTTTAGGTGTTTCTAGGGTCGCTCTTTGGATATGTGAATGTTTTGAATTCCAAATAAACGAGGTTATGGTTGAATCTAATTTCTTAAAAAAATGATGTATTGCTGTATATTGGGATGTTTTGAAATAAAAAGAGAAGCTTAGGAAGGATATTCATCTTAATAATGTTAATTCTTCCAGCTAAAGTGAGATGAAGGGTTGCAAGTCTTGCTTAATTTTTTCCATACAGACGGCAAAATTTTGTTGATAAAGAGCTTTGTGTTTACTTGTGATGTTTACCCCTTGGTATTTAAACTGATCTGAGATGATAAAAGGGAAGGCGTCCAATCTGACATTGTTCGCTTGAGAGTTTTTAGTCAAATTAATTCTGAGACCAGAAATCTTTTGAAATTCTGTAAGTGTTGTTAGGACTGCAGACACAGTATTTTGTGGGTCTGATATATACAGCAACATATCATCTGCATATAAAGACATTTTCTGCTCAAGTCCTTCTCTGATAATCCCCTTTATTTCAATAGTATTATGACAGTGAACAGCCAGTGGCTCAATGGCAATTGCAAAAAGCAGTGGTGACAAGGGGAATCCTTGTCTCTTACCATGTTCTAGTTTAAAGTAGTCTGAATTAATGTTGTTAATACAAACTGAAGCTTCTGGATTGGTATACAGTACTTTGATCCATGCACAAATGTTCGGGCCACTCCCAAATTTCTCCAGTATAGTAAAAAGGTAGTTCCATTCAATCATATCAAATGCAAATAATGTACATTATCTAAATTAAGTTAACAATTTATCTGTAAAGTGTAAAATATACATACTCTACAGTAATACATTTCATCATAAAAATATCAACCATACATCCTACTGTAGTATTCTAACAGCACACAACACCAAAAGGAAAGCTCTTGGAAATTTAAATTGACTTCAAAGCCAAACGTCATCATCTGTAAATATTTGCTCTCTTATAATTTTTCTATGTTCAATGTCTTCTAATAATGCTAAAGCAGCCATGGTAGTTGAAATAGTTATAAATGTTCCATGCACCATTATATTGTAACCGAATGTTTACAATCAAGTACCTTAAATTTGTAAATGATATACAATTAATTTCATTGTATTTGATAATGCCTGCATTATTGGTGTGAAGAAATTGAAACCACACAGAAACAGTAGCACTGCTTTGACACTGGGTGCCACCCATTTACAAAACCAAGCAGAAATGTGCATATGCATTGTGTGAGGCTGCTATTAAAATGTGCCTACTGTAGCTTTATGCCAAGTTTAGTTTTTATACATCTCGATGTGAGTGTGGGAACGGGTGTACGCAATATTTTTTTGTGTACGACTTGTTTATATATGAGACCCAGGAGCAGATGATATTTACCCTCGAGTTCTTAAGGAGGTTAGTGAGTACATATATAAACACTTGACGCATGTTTTTAGAAAGTCACTTCACACTGGGGAAATTCTTAAGGACTGAAGAATATTCAAGCAACTATGGGCCAGTTAGCTTAACTTGTATCACATAGAAATTAAGGAATGGAATTATTAAGGAAAAGATGGAGCAACACATGGCAAGAACAGGAGTTTTACTGTACAGTCTGCATGGACTCGGATGAGGAAAGTCATCTTTTACCAGCATGCAGGAATTCTATGAGGAAGCAACAAAAGAATATGATCAGAGTAGAACATATGATATTATTTATCTCGACTTTCAGAAAGAATTTGATAAGGTCAAACATGAGAGGTTGGGCATCAAACTAAAAGAAGTGGGAGTTCAGGGCAGAATTAGCTAAAACACAACAAGGAGAGGGTATGAGGAACCCTATCAGAACTGGGTGATGTCAAGAGTGGTGTCCAGAAGGGGTCAGTGCTGGGGCTGCTGCAATTAATAATATTTATTAATGATTTGGATTGGAATATAAACAAGCTTGTTAAATCTGCAGATTATACCAAAATAGTTGGATTGGCAGACAATCTGGAATCCATTGAATCATTACAGAGGGACATGGACAGCATACTGGCTTGGGCAGATTGTGGCAGAAAGTAGATGTAAAGTATTACACATAGGAAGTAAAATCATTGTTTGAATACACAATGGGAGGTCTGAGAAGGATTTATTAGTCATGGTGAACTTATTCCTGTCAACTTCCAGACAGTGTTCAGAAGCCATTAATAAGGCTAACAGAATGTCAGGTTATATAGCACTTTGATGTGTGGAGTACAAGTCACAGGAGGTTCTGCTCAAGCTTTATAACACACCGGTGAGGCCTCATCTGGAGTACTGTGTGCAGTTTTGGTCTCCAGACTACAAAAAAAGGCATAGCAGCACTAGAAAATGTCCAGAGAAGAGCAACTAGGCTGAGTCCAGGGCTACAGAGGATGAGTTATGAAGAAATACTAAAACAGCGGAGAATTTTCAGTTTAAGCAAAAAGGAGATAAAAGGTTTTACAGATTATGAAAAGAATTGATCAGTGGGCCAGGCCTGTTTCGTTACAATGAGTTCAAGAAGAAAATTGGGATACAGTTGGAAACTTGTTAAGGGTAAATTTCATACAAACATTAGGAAGTTTTCCACAAACAGAATTATAGACACACGGAATTGGTTACTGAGTAGAGAGGTAGATAGTAGGACTTTAGAAACCTTCATAGCTCAACGTGATGACATTTTGGAGGAATTAAGTGAATAGGACTGGTGAGCTTTGTTGTCCTGATTGGCCTGTTCTCATCAAATGTTTTCTGATGTTTTAAAGAGATTATACTGTTTGTTGTTCTCTACTTCATGTCATTTCTTCCATTCTTCCTCCCCTTAATTCTTTCATATTCTATCTTTTTCCATATTCTTGTCATTGCCTTTTCCTTCTCCGTCATACTTCACATATCTCATTGCCTGGTTCTTCCTTCTTACTACTTTATTAATTCTCGTCCTCGTTCTCCTTTTCCTCTCTTTCTCCATAGTTATCTGTCATTATCCTGAGTTGTTTTTATCATTTTATTTCTTGCTATTTCTATCCTTTGTATTTTTTGGTCTCATACACCAATTCCATTTTCTTTTCCTCTTTGGCCTCATGTCTCCTCCAACTCTCCCACTTCTCTTTATTCTTTCTTCTCCTTCACTCCTCCTCCTCCTATGAACCTCTTCTGATCACCATTTTCTTCTTTTTATCTCCTACTCACTGTTTTTGTTTTTTTTTACTCTTTCCCCATGACAGTTTTTCACTCAGCTTACAGTCACCAAATTCCATTCCTTCTGTTCCCCAAAGTGACCTCATAGGACAGAAGGACTGACCACCTGACATTGGGCTGTAAAGACTGAGGTGCTGCACAGGATTTCAAATTAAGTTGGTGACATCACAGCAGTCATTGGCACTAGGAGGTTCATGAAGGTGTCCGTTCAAGTCTCAGGCATCATCACAGTGTCAGCAGATTTCCTCACTCCTTTTCTTTTCTTTCCTTTCAGACTTCTGCCCACTCAGCTTGGACTCAAACACAGTACACAATTGTCTCCATTTGTCAGAAGAAGACAAGAAGGTGACGAGTGAGAAGGAAGAGGCCTCATACCCTGATCATCCTGACAGATTTGACACTTGGCTTCAGGTTCTGTGCAGAGAGGCTCTGAGTGGGACTCGCTGTTACTGGGAGCTCGAGTGGAGTGGAAATGCAGCTAAGATTGGAGTGACGTATAAAGGAATTGGTAGGAAAGGAGGGGGAGATGGGATTTCTCTTGGAAGCAATGACAAGTCCTGGGTTTTGTTCTGCTCTGACTCCAGTTACTGTGCACGGCACAATAACGAGGAGATTGAAATCAGTGCCCCCTGTAGCCACAGAATAGGTGTGTTTTTGGACTGTTCTGCTGGCTCTCTGTCATTTTATAGCATCTCAGACACAATGACCCTCCTGCAGAGGTTCAACACCGACTTTACTGAACCACTCTGTCCTGGGTTTGGGTTTGACTTTGACTCCAGTGTGACTATCTGCTCTCTCTGAACTCGTCAGACTCGTTACCAGTATTATATGCAGTTTACTTCATTTCTTCTTTCAGAATGGCTGTCATCTTTTTTAGAAAGAAGGGAAAATTCTCCACATGAACTGAACATAAATAGCCCCAGTTGATGTACAATCCTGTCAATAGCCACACAGTGGCCCTTTTTAGTTTTTTAAAATTTACACTCAACCTTAAATTGAATAACAAGTGTTTTGTCATGTAGGAGCCCAGGTGAACCAATTCTCATCTTTTGTACTTTTTATGAAGACCTTAAGAAAATGTTATAAATCCCATACTTGAACCACACTGCCAGTTACTGCAGCTCAGCACTTCTTCCCATTTCTCTTTTCAATTAAATCTGTAACTCCAGTCATTTAGTGACAGTAAAACAACAGGCACAACAAGTTACAGATTTAATCATATATTATAAATAATATATCCAAAAATAATAACCAAAAGTACAAATGTGTATGCTGCTTTTACAATAATACACTCCAATTGTGTTAGATGTGCAGCTTCAGGTGGCATTTAAACCTGTAGTTACACTCAATGCTTCTTCTTACCGAGCTCATCATCTGCCCAGGGCCAAGCAGCCTGCCCTTTCTCAATATGGCTACTGAGACAGAGTTGGTCTTCTTCAAGATGGATAACTGGCAAGCGAAAGACAGAGAAGCAGAGAGACCAAATGTTATATCTGTTCCTGTCACACATTATGGACCAATGGGGTGTTGTGGTATGGAGTAGCCCTCCTGCTTCCACAACCAATCCTGATCAGCCACCCCTAAGTCCTCCAGTCCCTACCACACTCCAGTCCATTTGTTATTCTTTATTTAACAATTGACATCATTGCCAAAATCACAATATAAATTTACCTGCCAAGTGCAAGGGTCTACTTAATCACCTGACTATGGCGGATGCAGAGAATCCCCAGCACAATCTTGATAGAGATCCAATACCAAAATACTTTACTTTGTCTATAAAAATATAAAATAAAATATACCTTTGAGTCTGAAGTGTTTATAATGGTAACAGAAGGTTTCTTAGAGAAGGCATCAAATGGCACAAATGAAATTGATTCGATCTTCATGTCATATAGTGCCTTTCACTGTAACAAGAAAAGCAATCAATTTAATAGGTCAACGAATGAAAGGAATATGAAAAAGTAAAACAGGAGGACAAGGAGAATAGAAAAGGTGAAGAGGCGTTGTGAAGAGGACAATGCCTGCCCACAAAGAACACAATTCTGTAAATGTAATATGAGAGGGCAGAGAGCATGCATGAACTGCATAGTATTGCTCAGGCACTTTTTTATTTATTTTTTCTCAAAGATCTAAAGAAAATTTTAATGAAATTTGACAGTGAAACTAGAGGCTGTGCAGAAATGTGGAGGACTGGAAAAATAAAAGAATTAATCTAAAAGCTGATACTTCTAATAGTGAATATTTATTGAGTTGACTGCAACAGACTTGTGATAAACATACATTTACTTAACTTCCTAAGTATTGCCAATAAAAGTATTAACTGAAAAAATTGTGGATGTTATGAATTTGTGTGAATTCCTTCACAGCAGCGTCTTATGTATGCACAAGTATGTGACTGAAACTGCCACTGAGTTGTTGTGTTGCTTTACTCACGCATCATATCCCTCATAATGTAATAATCTGTTCATCGCTATTTTACAGAGGTTCCAAGAGAAAAAAGAAATACTCATAATCAATTGTCTCCCTTTAATTTCCAATCTGAAAATCACTTTGTCCAATTTATCTTCGCCTAACTCAAGGAAGCATGGTGTGGGATGAGGTGCAGCCTGTCCCGACAGAATCACACACAAGACAGCAACTGTTTTCTAAATTCCTGAAAAACACATTTGTTTAATTTAATTAAGCAATAAGGAGTGACTGTGTGTTTATTGTGCATTGCATGTCCTTCCCTTTCTACCTCATGCTTCTCAGCACATGGTATAAGCACTGGCAGAGTTGATGCTCTCACAGTCCTCCAGGCCAAAAGGGGCCTGCTCATCATACTTCCACAAAGCTAGCCACAAACATGTAAACTTAATTTTTGAAATCAGAAAAAAAGTGAATTTTTAGGTTAAACAAACCAGTAACACGCTGTTATGTCACATAATGTTACAGGCAAAGATGGGTGGGTGCAGTAACACTTGAGAGCCGTAAAAAGTTAGCGAGTAAACAACGATGCATCACAATAAGAAGAAGCAAATATCTAAGTGATGTTTAAAGCAAGCAATTGGCATAAGAAGCCAATACCTAAAGTGGTTAAATCATAAGTCATCAGATGCAAAGAGATACGAGGATTGTTTGCATCTCTCAGACAACCTGACTACAGACCTACATTGTATTGAAAAACACATCAGAAACTTCCAAAGACTTTGTTGGACAGTTATCTTATCCAAAGATCTTGACTATATGTTGTTCTCCTCTCTTGCTTAATTAATCTTAGCCTGAAGAGGTCTATTAATTTTTCATATCTAAGATGTCTCACTTAAAGGTTTTCCAATGTTGTTACTTGTCCTAGTGTTTATATAACACAGGGAACTCCAGCAGAACTTGAACAAATACACTGAGTATGACTTTACCAAAACAATCATTGATGGCGAATAAAGTATCCATTATTCGAGTATGTAGATCGGGTTATATATATACATATATATATACCCGCGTATCGCAGCGGAGAAGTAGTGTGTTAAAAAAGGTAGAAAAAGAAAAGGGAACATTTTAAAAATAACGTAACATGACTGTCAATATACAGTATTTGTTTTGTGAGTGTTACTGAGTGTTGCTGTCATCAAGGATTTGATTATCATTATTTCTTTCAATCAGGTTCGTATTTGTAGGATGTGTTGTGTTCAAGTTACATTCCGTGTTTGTCAATCGTTGTAAAGATGACAGGTTTCATTCATCGATTCGTTTCTTACTGCATCAATAAACAGCTCGTCTTCTTCTTTATCTGAGCCGTGACACACTGCATGCACGGGTTTTTTTTACACTGTCTTCCTTTAGCGGGACATTAACTTTTTCCACCGTGTGCTTTGTTTCCGCAGTAGCTGCATTTATGAATATGCTTATCAGACACTTCATATTTTTTGCTGCCTTTTCAATTGTGTAATTCGGTTTTTGTTCAGCGCTTTGGAACTGTTGCTTTTATCTGTGCACTGCGTCAGTTAACGTGAGCCGCTCGGTGTACATGCATCGAAGGTTCCCAGCTGTGCTGGTGCCATCTCGTGCTATGTCCATGGCTGTATTTAATGTTACCTTAGTCCTGGCACTTAAAACTTTCTCGCAGTTTCACTGAGTTTGTGTCAAACACCACCCTGACCATCTCATCTTCCTCTCCATAAGCACAGTCCTTCACCCGTGAATATTTAGTGGCAGGTTGCTATTGGATTGCCGCTGACGGACGGACCTTATATGGGCAGGCACTAAATTACAAACGCCAGCGCAGCCTGTCTATGAACTTAATTTAAAGTGTAGGTTTACATCGTGCTTTGGTTCCGAAGTAGCAGAACTCATGAATATGGTTGTATATGTCACTCGCTCGCTTCTTATTGTTTCGCTGCCTTCTCAATTATATAATGCATGTTTTCTTAAGCGCTTTTTTGAGCTCTTCTTGGTTTTCTATGTACTGCGTGATTACGTGGGAGGCGTGATGATGTCACACGAAACTCCCCCACGGCATTGAAGCTCATCTCCATTACAGTAAATGGAGAAAAACTGCTTCCAGTTATGACCATTACGCGTAGAATTTCGATATAAAACCTGCCCAACTTTTGTAAGGAAGCTGTAAGGAATGAACCTGCCAAATTTCAGCCTTCCACCCACACGGGAAGTTGGAGAATTAGTGATGAGTCAGTGAGTGAGTGAGTGAGTGAGTGAGTGAGTGAGTGAGGGCTTTGCCTTTTATTAGTATAGATAAACTTAGATTTTAAATATCCCAAAAGATTTTGCTCTCCATAAAAATATATCCTGTCAAAATTATACAAATTCAAATATGAACATGCTGCATAACAAAACCTGGAAATATAAATAAAATGTGTTCCTTTCAGCAATAACAAATCAAATCATTCAGTTGTCTTTGCTCATATGTCATTTTAGAGCTGGACGCCTGGCATCTTTTTTTGGCCACAGGTTCGTTTCTGTTTGGTGTGAGGTTCTGTGTTGTGGAGATTCTCAGGATGGATTGCAGGTGCTCATCAGTGAGGCGACTCCTGTGTGCTGTTTTGTTAGTCTTTATCACTGAGAAGAGCTTCTCACACAGATATGTGCTACCAAACATGCACAAGGTTCGAGACGCATGTAGACGGACTTTTTTTGTTCTTCAAAGTCACCAAAGCGCCGTGCAAACTCAGTGCGCTCAGTTTATCAGCAAAGTGCGTATTTGGGAACACCGTAGTGGCGACTTGGTTTAACATTACTTGGCAACAGGGAAAGTGGGGCAAATTGCACTGGTGCATTTGTGTCTCCCATAAAAGCAGCTTCACTTGAAATCACTTTGTGATTGTGCACGGGTAAAAACGTCCGCTGAAGTGTCAGATTCTTATTTAATTCTTCTGCTTTCTGTATCTTCTGCATTGCATTCAGGTTACCCTGATGTTTTGTCTCATAGTGCCGTCTTAGATTAAATTCTGTAATTACAGCCACATTAGCTCCACAAATGAGACACGGGTTCAGTAAACATATACTCAGCCTCCCATCGGTTTTTAAAGGCTCTATTTTCAGAATCAACTTTTCTCTTCAGCATCGTGTGAGCTAGCTTCGCAATAACTTGCAGCATCATAAGCTAGACTTGATTAACGCGGTAAGTGTTGGCAAGGCAGCTGAAGCGCTGCATTATGGGATCTGTAGTTTATTGTGTTACCAGCGCTTCATATACCGGGCCATTAATAACAATAATACAGTATATAAAATGATCTGCGGGCGGATATAATTACGCCGGGCGGATGTGGCCCGTGCCCTTGAGTTTGACACATATGGACTAAATAGAACTTGAAAAGATATATTTTTCAAATGTGATCGCGCAATTCAGATAGAGTTGGCCAAGCACTACAGCCTGCATGCCTCAATAAGTCATCCTCCCTCGCTCTTACTTTTTACCGTTCATCTAATGAATACACTGAGTATGGCTTTACCAAAACAATCATTGATGGCGAATAAAGTATCCATTATTCGAGTATGTAGATCGGGATATATATATACATATATATATACCAGCGTATGCAGCAGAGAAGTAGTGAAAAGAAAAGGGAACATTTTAAAAATAGCGTAACATGACTGTCAATATACAGTATTTGTTTTGTGAGTGTTACTGAGTGTTGCTGTCATCAAGGATTTGATTATCATTATTTCTTTCAATCAGGTTCGTATTTGTAGGATGTGTTGTGTTCAAGTTACATTCCGTGTTTGTCAATCGTTGTAAAGATGACAGGTTTCATTCATCGATTCGTTTCTTACTGCATCAATAAACAGCTCGTCTTCTTCTTTATCTGAGACCTGACACACTGCATGCACGGTTTTTTACACTGTCTTCCTTTAGCGGGACATTGACTTTTTCCACGTGTGCTTTGTTTCGCAGTAGCTGGATTTATGAATATGCTTGTATCAGGCGCTTCATATTTTTGCTGCCTTTTCAATTGTGTAATTGGTTTTGTTCAGCGCTCTTTGGAACTGTTGCTTTTATCTGTGCACTCGTCAGTTCCGTGAGCCGCTCGGTGTACATGCATCGAAGGTTCCCAGCTGTGCTGGTGCCATCTCGTGCTATGTCCATGGCTGTATTTAATGTTACCTTAGTCCTGGCACTTAAAACTTTCTCTGCGCAGTTTAGCTGAGTTTGTGTCAAACACCACCCTGACCATCTCATCTTCCTCTCCATAAGCACAGTCCTTCACCCGTGAATATTTAGTGGGAGTTTGCTATTGGATTGCGCTGTGGACGGCCTTATATGGGCAGGCACTAAATTACAAGCGCCAGCGTAGCCTGTCTATGAACTTAATTTAAAGTGTAGGTTTACATCGTGCTTTGTTTCGAGTAGCAGAACTCATGAATATGGTTGTATATGTCACTTTCGCTCGCTTCTTATTGTTTAGCTGCCTTCTCAATTATATAATGCATGTTTTCTTCAGCGCTTTTTGGAGGTCTTCCTGGTTTTCTATGTACTGCGTGATTACGTGGGAGGCGTGATGATGTCACGAAACTCCGCCCCACGGCGTTGAAGCTCATCTCCATTACAGTAAATGGAAAAACAGCTTCCAGTTATGACCATTACGCGTAGAATTTCGATATAAAACCTGCCCAACTTTTGTAAGGAAGCTGTAAGGAATGAACCTGCCAAATTTCAGCCTTCCACCCACACGGGAAGTTGGAGAATTAGTGAGTGAGTGAGTGAGTGAGTGAGTGAGTGAGTGAGTGAGTGAGTGAGTGAGTGAGGGCTTTGCCTTTTATTAGTATAGATATATATCTATACTTGCCTTTTATTAGTATAGATATATATCTATACTAATAAAGTCAAAGCCCCTCACTCACTCACTCACTCATCACTAATTCTCCAACTTCCGTGTAGGTAGAAGGCTGAAATTTGGCAGGCTTATTCCTTACAGCTTACTTACAAAAGTTGGGCAGGTTTCATTTCGAAATTCTACGCGTAAGGGTCATAACTGGAAGCTATTTTTCCATATAATGTAATGGAGTTGAGTTGGAGATGGCGTGGGGGGAGTTTAGTGTGACATCATCACGCCTCCTACGTAAGTACGTAGAGAACAAGGAAGAACTCCAAACAGCGATGAGCACAAAACGCCATTTCACAATTGAGAAGGCAGAAAAACATTATGAAGCAAATGATGCATACAAGCATATTCATAAGTACAGCTACTGCGGAAACAAAGCACGGCGTGAACCGTAAGTTTATATTAAATTAAGTTCATAGACAGGCTGCCACTAGCGTTTGTAATTTAGTGCCTGCCCATATAAGGCCGTCCATCAGCGGCAATCCAATACAAACACTGCCGGTAAATGTTCACGGGTGAAGGACTGTGCTTATGCAGAGGAAGATGAGATGGTCAGGGTGGTGTTTGGCACAAACTCATTGAAACTGCGAGAGAAACTTTTAAGTGCGGGTCTTAGCTGACATTACACGAGATGGCACCAGTACAGCTGGGAACCTTCGATGCAAGAACACCAAGCGGCTCACGTGAACTGGCGCAGTGCACAGACAAAAGCAACAGTTCCAAAGAGTGCTGAACAAAAACCGAATTACACAATTGAGAAGGCAGCAAAAAAATATGAAGCGTCTGATACATACAATCATATTCATAAGTGCAGCTACTGCGGAAACAAAGCACACGGTGGAAAAAGTGAATGTCCGCTAAAGGAAGACAGTGTAAAAAAAACCGTGCATGCAGTTTGTCACATCTCAGATAAAAGGAAGACGAGCTGTTTATTGATGCAGTAAGGAACTAATCGATGAATGAAACCTCTTATCTTTACAGCGATTGACAAACACGGAATGTAACTTGAACACATCCTACAAATACGAGCCTGATTGAAAGAAATAATGATAATCAAATCCTTGATGACAGCAACATTCAATAACACTCACAAAACAATTACTGTATATTGACAATCATGTTACGTTATTTTTAAAATGTTCCCTTTTCTTTTCATAACTTCTACTTCTCCACTGCGATACGGGTATATATATAAATGTATATATATGCCCCGATCTACAATACATACTTTAGCATAGACAAGCCACTGCGCTGTGGCTAATTGTAAGTCTTAAGCCTCTAACGCCACATTCGAGGTTGATTCGAGAGGGATGTACTGAGTATGTCGCAGCTACCGATTCATTTTACCTTAGCATCTCCTTGGTTTGGGGCGTATGAAAAAATATTAGGTTAACGCAGAATCATGTTACGTTATTTTTAAAATTTTCCCTTTCTTAGCACAAGCACAGCTGAGAAGCTTCGATGCATGTACTCCATAAGCGTTAAAAATAACGCATTTAATCACACTTTCAATTCCAAGCAAGCGGGAACTTTTGTCAATGCATGATTTCCTGGTACATCCATTACACTGATGCACACATCACAGCTACAAAAATGTTAGAGTCGGAATAAAGCGCGTTCCTCGACTGATCATTTCGACTACCAGCGAAGCCTTGATAAAAGCATGGTTTTGTGCACACTGAAAAGCAAGCAAAATTAGATGCATTACAGAAAGCGGACTTTGTGGCTCTTACTGGGGATCATTGGACTTCCGTGACCGTTAGTAATTCTAAATACATCTAATTACAAAATGTTCAATGATCACACTGTTTTAGCCTAATGTACAAAATAATTTTGGCTAATGTTACTCAGAGTTTAAAGAGTAAGCTGGTCAAATTACCTTTTATGTTTCTGACTTATTTTTTAAGAAGAAAAACTGCACTTTATGTTGAAATTTTGGTTATTATTATTTAAAGACAATACTATTCTGAAAATGTACTTAAAGTACTTAAACTACCACTTTATTTTTAAGTCTGCCCAATTTTAACCAGGGATGATATTTTTGTTTCTGTTTTGAATTCAAATGCAGTTTTAAGGCTTTTTTTCAGAAATTAAAACAGCTTCAGTTTACAATATTCATGTCCATGTCTATTATTTGATTCTGTAAGCCCACTAAAACACTTTTAAATTAAAAAAAAACAAAACATTTGCGATTTGGGGCAAATTTACGTGTGCGATTACATACGATTAATCAAGATTAATTCTTACACAGCCTCTAATTAATTGGATTAATTTTTTAATCGAGTCCCACCTAATATATATATATGTAGATATATATATGTAGATTTGTATATATATGTGTATATACAGTATATATGTAGATATGTATATGTGTATATACAGTATGTATATATATGTGTGTGTGTATATACAGTATGTATATATATGTATGTATATATATATATATGTTTATATATGTCTCTGTGTGTGTATATATATATATATATATATATATGCCAGCAACACTCATGACAATGACAAAACAATTACATTGTCAATCATGTTACGTTATTATTAAAATGTTTCCTTTTCTTTTTACTTCTCGCTGCCAATGCTTGCAGGTATTTTGTTATATATATATATATATATATATATATATAATATAAATAGATAGATATGACAACAACACTCATATCAATGACAAAACAATTACATTAACAATCATCTTACGTTATTTTTAAAATGTTTGCTTTTCTTTTCATAACTTCTTTAACACACTACTTCTCATCTGAAGCCTTGGTATTCTGCTAGTATATATATATATATTTTATTCATATATTGTGAAGTATAGCGGCCCGGACACAAACAGGCGGACACCGTTTTATCCATCACACCATGTTTATTCACAATATTTACAAAAGTGCACCGCCACCAAACCCCCCAGTTCCCCAAAGTCTAGGCTCTCACTAGCCACTGTCTTTTAAGCACAACACACTTGGGCCTCTCCTCGCCTCCACTGCCATGACCTCGTCCTCCTCCTCACCCGACTCCAGCCTTGATTGCAGGGGTGGGGGCTCCTTAAGTAGGTGGCTGATTGGTGACCACACCCAGCCACCTGCCACAATATATATTATATATATAGTAAAAGTTGCAAGAGTAAACAGCATAAAGGTTTGGCGTTTCCTGCCCCGTATATTGTAGAACAATCGTCAATACAACAAAAAAAAGCAGGTCAAAATACAAACACAAAACAGGTTCATATGCGCGACGCCATACAAGACGTCTGCGGCCATTTTATAGGGGAGGAGCCGGAAGTGGAGGAATGCTGGGAAGGAACCGTGAGGGAGGATGGGACTGATGACGTCAAGAAAGATGGCGGAGGAAGGGCGGAAGTAGCGTACTGCAGGAATGAGGCTTATGGTGGCGGAGCGTCTTTTTTCCTGGAAGAAAGTAAAAGAGAAAGGTTAGTACCTCGGCACTCCCTGCCGGCAAACGTCTTCCGAAGTGTGTTAAGGTCCATCCGCGGTCTCCTATTCGAGCGTGCGTGACTATATATATATATATATATATATATATATATATATATATATATATATATATATATATATTATTTTTTTTAAGAAATAATTAGGCAGACATAACTTAAAGTTTTGGCGATCCCCTTGTATAATGTCTGGAAATACTGAGTAGTCAAACAAGATTGATACTGGTCTTTAGAATCTGTAAGTAACAAAAGAATGAAGGAAGGAAGGTGAATTTGTCAAGAGGAACTGGAATTGAAGTCATCGGGAAATGGACAGAAGTGAGAAAATATGCCTTATTCTTCAGCAGGTCTATAGAGAAAGGGGAAAAAAGCATTAGTGCTTGTCTCCCACCCTTCATCTCTTTTGTTTTTACCATGTATTGGACCCTTTGGCTGCCCCCCTAAGTGCATGTGTGTGACTATATAAACCACTGATTCTGCGTTTCAATTTCTTTTTGGATGATTTCAATATTTTCTAGGAGCTTTTTACAACACGGGTTTACACAGCTAACATCCAGCCTTTCTGCTCTTCATCGGCTGACATGGTGTTTCAGAGAGCCTTCCTTATATTCACAGCTTCCCAGCCGCGGGTGCATGCTTGTCTTGGGTCACCGCATATGTGTGTGTGCCTCGCACTGCTGCTGTCTGACTGCCACAAAATAAAGTGCAGGTTCTTGCCTTATAGATGGCCAGGAATCCTGCTGACTACGCCAGATGGAAAGGCCAACCTTGACACAGACAGGCATAGGACACAAATTCAAGCACACATGAGTTTTTATTTTCTTTTTTTCCTTATGGGTAATGCCTTCCCCATTCCCACAAGCTCAACACAGTCCCAAGCACAACACAATACTCTTTCCTAGAATCTTAATTAAGAAAAGAAAATCCAAGCAGATTTCTCCAGTTTTGATGTCAATACATTGGTTACCTGTGCCATTTAGAATTGACTTTAAAATAGTGCTTATGGTTTACAAAGTCTTAAATAATCTCGCTCCATCCTATATTCCAGAATTCCTTTCACCTTACACTCCAAATGGTAACCTTAGATCTTCAGTGTCTCCTTATAATTCCAAGAGATAAATTTACAAGAAGTGGTGAGGCGGCCTTTAGCTGTTATGCACCAAAAATCTGGAATAGCTGACCAATAGAAATGTGCCTGTCTGATACGGTGGAGCACTTTAAAAAACTGCTAAAAACACATTATTTCAACATGCCTTTCTAATAGCTTCATATTAGTCTAATCCTGATATTCTGTATATTCAATTAATTATCATTATCATTCATGGTGGCTCCGAAATCCGTACTAACCCCTACTCTCTTTGTTGTTCTTTTTCTGGTTTTCTTTGGTGGCGATCTGCACCACCACCACCTAATCAAAGCACCGTGCTGTCCCTACATTTATGGATTAAAGGCCAAAAGTCCACATGACCATCATCTTCGTCTAGTTCTTCTATGTGAACCCTGAATACAATGAGGACTGATTGAGGTAATTTATGTTAGGTAGAATACCTAGAGGGGGCTGGGCGGTCTTGTGGCCTCAGAACCACTGCAGATTTTTTTTTTTTCTCCAGCCATCTGGAGTTTTTTTTTTTTTTTGTTATTTCTGTCCTCCCTGGCCATTGAACCATAATTTTATTCTATGTTAATTAGTGTTCCTATTACTATTTTCTTATTTATTTTCTCTTTTTTCTCTTTCTTCATCATGTAAAGCACTTTGAGCTACATCAATTGTATAAAAATGTGCTATATAAATAAATGTTGTTGTTGTTCCTTCTTTTCCTTTTCTCCTCCACTCCTCCCAGCAAGCTTTGCCTCCCTCCTCCTGACTCTGGCTCCCGGAATAATGACTGCTGGCTCCTTTTATAATGCCCCTTTAAGTGCTCCAGGTGTTCATTAATCTACTTCCGGCAGAACTTCTGAGTGTGGGGGAAGAATTACCCAAGAGGGTTCAGCAGCTGTTGCAGCACCCCCTGGTGGCACCCTAGCAGGGCTGCATCCAACTCCAACTCCCATGCCCTACAGGAGTTCGAGGCACCCGGGGGGCTGCCATCTAGCAGTCCGGGGGAGGTAACACTCTGGTTAGGTTGACTCCTCTGGTCCTTCCAGCTTGCAGGTGCCCCAGCTGGTCAAAGGTCCCAGCCCTCTGTCACAATATATATATATATATATATATATATATATATATATATATATATATATATATATATATATATATATATATATTGTAGCTATCCCCCATGGCTCCTCCCTTGTAGTTGAGAAAAAGGAAAAGCTTTGAAAATCAATAAAAAAAAAAATTAAATATCTAATAATTTGTATTGAGAAGAATTTATATTGATAGCTTCTGTATCCAAGGGCCCCTTGATATACAATATTTTTGGTTCTGCTGTCAAGGGTGAGAATGTAGCTGTGATCTCTTTGCCTTTATTGCTCAGTTGGATTTAGTTTATGGGTTCTGGCTAACGTGGTGGTGGCTGATACTGCTTTTTCTGATCATGATTGCCTGCTCTTCAATACAATTATGCTTATCGTATGCACTCCAGATTGGATGTGGAGACATACGGCTTATGCATGGAGCTTGGCATTGCTCGTCTGTGGTATATACACCGCTCCTCTCGGAGTCATTTTAATGCAACCTCTACTGGAGTAACCAAGGATTACAACCTGACTTTGTGAAGCATGTTAGTTTCTTAACCCATGATAAGGACCATACTGTAGATCTTGTATGTTCCACCGGTCTGCAGAATGTCTTTACATCTAGTTCTGTCATCGGTATCTCAGATCACAATCTTATTCAATTTAGTTTCACTTATCCCCTGCCTAAAATAAGTCAAAAATCTAAAATAACTTAATGTAATATCAAGAATATTAATCAGTTATCCTTTTTTATGTCTGTCGGTGCTTTCTGTCTCCATGATGTTTTTGGGTTATCTTGTCCTATGCAGATTTTATCTCTATATAATTCCACAATGTTACAAATTTTGGATCATTATGCACCTATTAAATCCTTGATTGTTCCTACTACCCAGTCCTCTTCATGGTTTACAGCAGAACTGCGTACCATGAAACAAACCGGTCACCGCTTGAAAAGGCTCTGGAAGAAGATTGGTCTGGCTGTTCACGTCCTGGCTTATACTGAACACGTGAAGGAATACAGATACGCCTTATCTGCTGTACGTTCAAAATACCATTCCACCCTTATTGACTCTGTCACTCAAGATCTCGGTTTAACATAGTTAACTGACTTTATCAACCTGCTATTAAAAATCCTAATTTCTCTGTTGAGCACTGTAATCTATTTCTAGACAATTTTCAGTCAAAAATTATGACCATATATCAAGGTTTCTCTATAAACCATTTCTCACCTCCGTCGACTGATTCTACTGCTAAATCTCCAGTTTATTTAGTTAAATTTAATCTGACTACATCAACTTACATTGCTGAGGTAATATCTAAATTAAATCAATCTACCAGCCACCTAGATCCTGCCCCTACTTTACTGATTAAAGGTTTGCACTGACAAACTTTCTGCTCCCATTTCTCATTTTATCAACTGTAGTTTCTGCACCTGTGTTGTTCCAAGTGATTTAAAAACTGCTGCTATAACTCCTGTTTTAAAAAAAAAAATGGCTTAGTTTCATTATAGCTAAAATTTTATCGCCAATCTCTAATCTTCCATTTATGGCTAAGATCTTAGAAAAGGTTGTTGCTGCTCAACTCAATGATTATTTAAATATGCATAACCTGCTTGAGCCTTTTCAATCTGGACTCGGAGCCCTACATAGCACTGAAACTACATTACTTAAGGTAAGCAATGACTTACTTATAACCACAGATTTTGGGATGGCCGCTATTCTAGTTCTCCTTGACGTTTGATACAGTTAACCATGACATTTTACTGTCCCGACTCTCCGCTATTGGTATCTCTGGTGCTGCTCTTTGTTGGTTTACATCATACCTCAGTGATCGCCAGTACTACGTCTTCATTAAGGAATACAAATCTTCCACTACTTCACTCATACAAGGTATTCCTCAAGGGTCAGTTCTAGGTCCAACCCTCTTTAACATCTATATGCTCCCATTAGGTGAGATTATTCCTCGGTATGGTCTGAGTTTTCCACTGCTATGCTGATGACACACAACTTTATGTAAGTGTTGATGCAACTGAAATATTTTCACCTGTTGCACTGACTGACTGCTTTCGGGAAATCAATCATTGGATGACAGATAATTTTTATGACTTAATCCTGATAAAACAGAAACCTATTGGTTGGTACCAAATCTGTCCTCCCTACCCTTCATGAGCTAAAAATTGACATTGATGTGATCCTGGTTGAACCCTCAGCATTAGTCCATTATTTGGGTCTTTTTTGATCAGCTCCTTACTTTCCAACCACACATTAGCTCAATCGTACAGACAGCCTTTTTTCACCTTTGCAACATTGCCCATCTACATTCTTTCCTCAGTGTGAAGGATGCTGAAACTACAGTGACCAGATTTTTTTGGGAGCAACCTTCTGCGGAGCCCCCCAAAAGCCAGATAGACTTTAATAATGGAAATGCCTATTTTCTTGTTCTGTATGAGTTTCGTCCATTTGAAACAATCATATTATTAAACCACAAACATATACCCATTTTCAAAGTAGGGTTCTATTCCATTGTATGCTATTTTTTGTGAAATTACAGGCTAGATCTTGCCAAAAACAGTTTGTGAAAATTGATTGAAAGACACGCTTTCCTGAAGAGCAAATAACAAACTCATTAGTGTACATTATATAGTATACTGTATGTTATGGACGTACCGAAACCTTACGTTGTTAATCAGGAATCGCAGTGAAAGTAGAGAAGTGCCAGAAATGTTTTGTGAATAATTTATTAATACTTTCTGAAATTGAACATGGCACTGTTTCAATGTTTATAAAGGAAAAGCAGCTTTTCAATGAGTAACTTTCATAATCAAGCTCTCAGAACATTAGGATTTTGTAATAACATGTCACATGAATCACTGAAATTGCATTTCACAACCAGCATATGTTTCAATGTATCGACTTTAAGTTGCGATTTTTCTGGTGTCCACATGTTTAATCAGAGAAAACACTCTTTCACTGGGAGCATTTGTCCCTGGAAGACATAATGCAAATTCTGCCATGAGTTTCACATTATCACATGGAACATTATGGTTGACAAAGTGCTGAAAGATTTCCATCCATCGTTTCTCTATTGGTAATTCTGCTGTACTCCATTCATTAACTTTTTCTGCGGTGACATATCTTTGGATATTGGATATCTCATCAAACAGTTTATTGTCATTTATCTTATCAGGAAATATGTCATTCACAAAACCAATGCACTTTTGAACATCTTCCCATGAGAGTTGTGATCTCAAAAGCACCCAATCAAAAATATCTATCCCTTGAAATTGATTGCACCAGCGGTCCAAGTAATTTGCACTGGTTTCATAAAATTCAATCATTTGTGAAGAGAGCTTCTTCATATCAATCTCATTCTCTAACTCCTTCAACTTCCTTTGAACTATCATGGGAATGAACTTCTTTCCCGGCATTTTTCATTAAGGTCTTTGAAAGATCTGTACACTTCAACACATGTTGCAGTCTGATTTTCAATTTGCAGAACAGTTGCTTAAAATGATGCTGCCTGATTATGTAAAAAATATAACCACAGTTCTGCAGATGGATCTTTAAAAAAAACTTGCAGCAAGACAGGGCATTTGTCTAATGAGAGAAAGTAGGGTTTCAGCCCAGGATATAATTTTATAATCCTTTCTGTAGCTGGCATCATATTTAGCCATCTCGTTTTCCTGTAGCTTAATAACTTCTGCTACTCTACTGAAACAAAATCACAGAATTCTTGTAAGGCAGCAACTCGAACGGTGTATATGTAAAAGTACCATATCATAAATGTAAATATCTTATGAACAACTGTTTCAATATCTACAGGGAGACACTCCGCTGCTGATTGAATAGCATTGTGAACAATATGTGCTGCACATCCAAGGCCAAGGACTTTATGAGTGGGTGTTTCATTCAGTTTGCAATATATATTATTTTTTCCCTTTCTCTCTGCACCACCAAAATTTGTATTGGCATTATCGGCACAGAAAGCGACAAGTTTCTGTGACAGCTGATGTGATTCCAGTGTTTCCGTAATATATTGGTGCTGTAGATCAGATGTTTTTCCAGGTAAATCTTTAAATTCAAGTATTTTTACTTGAATTCCTGTTGATGGCAAAAAATAGCGAACAAGTATGGGAAACAATTTCACCTCCTTATGATTGGATGCATTAATGAATATGGACACAAAGTTTGCATTTTCCAGCTCATCTTTCAAATGCTTCATTGCAAGAGGTGAGAAAACTTTCACAACAATTGCTTCTGTCTTTGTTCTTGCGCAAGTAAACTTTGCTTCAAACATTTTTTGGATCAGCTTAGAGGTACAGTCCATGGAACGGAAGCTGTGGTTGTGACTGACTGTGTGGTATGTTATAGTACCTTCTGCAGCAGCTAACTCCATTTCTTGCATTTCTGAAGAACGTTTTAAAGACACACTTGCACTTGCAGTTACTGATCTTGTGTGCCTGTTCTCAAGTGGTTAGAAATATCTGTCGCACCATTATGTGCCACAGAAAATTCTGCACTACATATGATGCACCGTATGTCTGATTCACTGTTTGTGCGTTTTATGAAAGAATATTTTGTCCGTAGAGTCTCATGAAATTTGCAGTTTCTTTTTGGCATCATGCACAGTGTCAGTCATAGATAAAAAGTAAGAAAAGACTTAGAAGATAGGAACACAAGTTAAAAACAAAATAGTTGAACAGTTTCAGTTCATTATGTACAGTTCAGTTCATAGATGTAATGTAGCTGTAGGTCAGTTACACTTGCAGGATAAATGTGCTTCATTCACAATATTGCATCCCACGTACATATGCTACTGCTAGTGCAGGTCCCGACTTCAAAAGAAGAAACAGCAAACCAAATTCCAAAGAGGCAAGGGAAGAAGCAATGTCACTCTGTACTCTAAACTAAAGGAAAACAAAGTAAAATACAGCTGTAAGTGTAAGGAACAGGCAAACATCCGCAAATGTTGTGACTTGTGTCAAATATTCATTCATTATTAATATATAAATTAATATTATCAGATTCACAACTACAACGAAATTTACAGAGAGTACAGTCTGCAAACTTGAGACTATACAGTAAAGTGTGTACAGCAGTACTTACTTAAAGAATAAAGAGCTAAAATTAAAGTTAAAAAAAATAAACTTTGTCAGCACTTTCAATTTTGTCGTACAATAACTCTTTTAAGTTTAAGCTTTAACTTCAGTGAAAATGGCTCACCTCGAACGCCGTATTGACAAGTGAATGACTAAATCAGGTATCAGCTCTTATATCAGGCTCAGAGCAGGAATAAAAAGATAATTCCTGGCTCAGAGCGTAGTATAGCCAAAACGTGCCGTATCACAAGGCACGGCCGATACCATCCGATGATGCGTCCGCTTCGGCCTTCTCGCCCTCCGTGCGTTTCCATACTGCAAACAATGGCCACCAGCAGGCGTCAGACTCAGAAGAAGGTCGACTAACCATCTGACGTCATGATGTGTAGAAAGTATGATCTGGAATCAGAAAGGCTGAATGGGGTCTAGGCCTCTAAGGAAAAGTACGCATTTTGTCGGAAAACGCCACAGGCCAGGACATTTCCTGATCTTTCGGGGACGCCAGGACGGGTGATCCAAAAATAGGAACTGTCCCGGGTAAACCGGGACGTCTGGTCACTACACTCATTCATGCTGTCATCACCACCTGTCTGGACAATTGCAATGCATTGTTTTATGGCCTACCGACTAAATATATTAATAGATTACAATATGTTCAGAATTCTGCTGCTTGTCTACTTACACACACTAAAAAATCTGCTCACATCACTCCTGTCCTCTATGAATTGCATTGGTTACCAGTTTCTTCAAGAATCAAATATAAAATTATCCTTCTCACCTTTAAAGCCCTTCATGGTTTAGCTCCTATTTACCTGTCTAAGCTGCTGCTTCCTTACACTCCTGCCCGTGCATTACAATCATCAGACACTAACTTACTCACTGTACCTAAACACAGGTTAGTAACTATGGGGGGCAGAGCTTTCACTGTGATGGCCCCTAAAATTTGGAATGCTCTTCATCTCAGCCTTGACAAAGAAAAATCTATTATTTATTTCAAACTCCTGTTTAAAGCACATCTCTTCAATGAGTATTACTAATTTTCTTCTATGTAATTTCTACTGTCTTGTTAATGTGTTTATTAAATTGTAAAGTGTCCTTGAGTGTATGAAAGGTGCTACATAAATAAAACTTATTATTGTTATTATGATTATTATGATAATTATTATTATTAAAAATGGAAAAAGTTGTGAAGGTATCTGTGTCCAAGCGGAAGGTAGATACGCTCCAAAGTCAAATGTTGCCACTGTATCTGATCGTGTTCAGCTCTGACGAGAGAGTGTCCCTTGCATGGGGAGAAGAGCACATGGCAGGGATATTTCTGCCAATGAACAGCTACCCTCTAAAACACATACTGTAGCTTTGATCTCTCTTTCAAAAATCTCAAACGCTACCTATTAACAATCTCTAGAGGGTAATGTCTGGTGACAGGTAGACTGACGTGAATGGAAGCCTGCATGTGAGTGAGTAGGGCCCTGCCCGCCTCATTACTCTTAAGGTCCTGCCTCCCCCTCCCCTCGGCCCGCAGCCTGTCTCTTGAATTTGAATAAATAAATTAGTGCAGCAACCAAACTATAATACTTAACGTGATGAGAGAAGTCGCAAAATCAACTGGAAGGTTCAAGCAAATTATAGAAAAAAAACCCGATCTAAATCTGTTAAGTAGTTCTCCCATGAAAAGTGGACAGACATACAGACAGACAAACAGACAGATGTTGGATTTTATATAAACTGCTCAAAAAAATTAAATAAACACTTTGAAAACACATCAGATCTCAATGGAAAAAAAAATCCTGCTGTATATCTCTACTGATATGGACTGGATAATGTGCTAGGAATGAAAGGATGCCACATTGTTTGATGGAAATGAAAATGATCAACCTACAGAGTGTTGAATTCAAAGACACACCGAAAATCAAAGTGGGAAAAATGATGCGGCAGGTAGGCGAGTCCATTTTGCTGAAATTTCATTGCAGCAACTCCAAATCGTACCCAGTAGTTTGTATGGACCCAACATACTTGGGTGCATGCCTGACAACATCGGAGGGTTAATGCTCCTAATGAGACAATTGATGGTGTCCTGGAGGATCTCCTCCCAGATCTGGATCAGGGCATCACTGAGCTTCTGGACAGTCTGAGGTGCAACCTGGTTGCATCTGATTGACTGAAACATAATGTCACAGAGGTGTTCTATTGGATTTAGGTCAGGAGAGTGAGCATGGGGGCCAGTCAATGGTATCAATTCCTTCATCATCCAGGAACTGCCTGCATACTCTCGCAACATGAGGGCGGGCATTGTCATGCACCAGGAGGAATCCAGGAGCCACTGCACCAGCATAGGGTCTGACAATAGGTCCAAGGATTTCATCCCAATACCTAATAGCAGTCAAGGTGCTGTTGTCTAGCCTGTAGATGTCTGTGCATCCCTCCATGGATATGCATACCCAGACCATCACTGACCCACCACTAAATCGGTCATGCACATGTTACAGGCAGCATAACATTCTCCATGGCTTCTCCAGACCCTTTCACGTCTGTGACATGTGCTCAGGGTGAACCTGCTCTCATTTGTGAAAAGCGCATTGCGCCAGAGGTGTACCTGACAATTCTGGTATTCTATGGGAAATGCCAATCAAGCTCCACGGTGCCGGGCAGTGAGCACAGGGCCCACTAGAAGATGCCAGGCCCTCAGGCCACCCTCATGAAGTCTGTTTCTGATTGTTTGGTCAGAGACATTCACACCAGTGGCGTGCCTGCTGGAGGACATTTAGTAGGGCTCTGGCTGTGCTCATCCTGTTCCACTGTGCCCAAAGGAGCAGATACCAGTCCTGCTGATGGTTAAGGACCTTCTACGTGGGGCCCTATCCAGCTCTCCTAGAGTAACTGCCTGTCTCCTGGAATCTTTTTCATGCTCTTGAGACTGTGGTGTGAGATACAGCAAACCTTCTGGCAATGGCACATATTGATGTGCCTGCCATCCTGGAGAAGTTGGACTACCTGTGCAACCTCTGTAGGGTCCAGGCATGGCCTCATGCTACCAGTAGTGACACTGACCGTAGCCAAATGTAAAACTAGTGAAGAAGCATGTCAGCTGCCTCCCTCCACCTGTTAAACCATTCCTGTTTTGGGGGTTGTCTCATTGTTGCCCCTTTGTTGTTCATTTCATGAGCACCAAAGCAGCAGAAACTGATTAACAACCCCCTCTGCTACTTAACTAACCAGATCAATAGCACACAAGTTTCATTGATGCGATGCTATACTCTCATTAAAAAATGTTCCTTTAATTTTTGATCAGTACACACACACACACATATATATATATATATTGTGAACATTGCCCTGGACACAGACAGGCAGACCCACTCATGTCACCCAACACATGTTTATTTTTCATCTATTTACACAAGTCCGTGCTCACAAGTCCCCAATACCCCTCAGTCCAGGACAACACAATGCCTTGTCTCGCTCTTTTCTTCTTCAGGCCGCCTCCTGCCTTCTCCAGAGACCTTGTCCAATTCTTCCACCCGACTCTTGTCCCTTCTGCAGGGAGGCGGCCCCTTTAAATAAGCACCCGGATGTGCTCCGGGTGTGTTCCCGGCAATCTCCCACCGGCACGCCCCAGTGTGGCGGAAGTGCCGGCTGTCTCCCCGGAAGCACTCTGTTTTCTCTTCCCCCCAGCACTTCCTGGTGTGGCGGAAGTGCTGAAGTCTAGGGTCTTCCTGGTATTGGGGTCCCCCTGGTGGTAACCCCGGGTCCCTACAGGGTCAAGCTTCCCAGCTCTTTACCCGAGGCCTCCAAGGCGGTCGCCCCCTCGAGGTCTGGAGGAGGTACAAGCCCTCCTCCTGTCTTCTCAGGCGTCCCGGCTGGGTACCACCTCCATCCAGGTATGACAATATATATATATATATATATATATATATATATATATATATATATATACACACACACTATATATATATATATATATAGGTAAGACCTCCTCCAATCATTCTGGGCGTTCCGGCTGCGTACCACCCCCAGCCACTCGCCACAATATACATATAATTATTAAGTATATATTAAGTTTTTGAAATTAAGACATCTGCTCAGAACCATGTAACATCTCTAGAAGCACATTATTTACAGTATAAAATCGCAAGTGTTTAGTTCAGTGTAACAGAGTTAAACAAGTGACACTTCCCGCAAAGAGTGATGGTGTAAATCTCTCCAGCTTTGTGTTCTAAAGCTTTTACTCATTTTCTGAGTCTGCTAACCGAGACACAAGGGCGTACATGTAAAATTTGAAGGCTAACTTAGACCGACTGGCACTCCAAGCCCTAACTGCCTGACTTGGGCAGAAATTATGTACAGCCACTTGGCAACCTAATAAGTACACCTCTAGTGCAGAATGTAATCATAGTAAATGAACACAAGTCTTTTAGATGGCTCAAGGATCAACGATGTTCATGGCGCTAATGGACTGCCTGATTATGAGGTAATACAGTTAAAAAGCCGTCTCCCTTCTGCACGCTGGCTGCACATTGCTGTATCTAAATGTTCCAGGCGCACACACAATAATATCTGGTGCTGCCTTAAAGTACCTAGTGCATAGTGGTATTATCAAAGTCTTTCCCTCTACTTACCCTTTACCTGTTTCCTAAAGGGTAAGTTTACTCGTCAAGTCCGTTATCGGGTTGGTCTACTGTTGCACTTTAAGATGAACATACGTACACATACATAGATATACGCATACACAAAGACTCTAACCACAACAGTGCCCCATTAATGACACACACACACACACACTGACAGGGCTGGATTAAGACGGATTTGAGCCTGATGCTGCAGCGCAAAAAAGGCCTATTTTTTCTCGGCATTGGTGCATGTGCATTCGACACTCACCATACATGCACACTCAGACCAATCAAGGAACCTTAATTGCTTGCGACATAACCAGCCAGCTTTTATTGAACATGAATAATAATAATAATGTAGTATCGTAACAACTTGAGAATAACATCAAAGTATGTAACATCAACATTCAATAGCAATTGTCTGAAAAGTGCACAAAATGCAGAAAACCTAACAATGAAACATACAAAATTTCGCAATTCTCTTATGAAACAGAGTAAGAAAAATTGAATTTGCAGAGACATTGGGTCAAAGTGACTCAGTTCAGGCTCTTGAGGGTAAAAATTTGTTCACGATTTAAATTTCATAATAGACCAGAATCCTGTCAAGGATTTAAAAAATTCTAAACATCCATGCTGGCCCGCGGGCGTGCTTTTAGTTTTACCTTTACAGATAACCAGTGCAAAGAACAATAGTAACTGTATAATAAGTAACGCTGTGTCTAGGCGTCTGAAAGTCGAACTCCAAATTTCATTCTAAGAATTATTTTGAGGTTAACATAGCCAAGGAAAACTGTTCAGCTTCAGGAAAGTTCTCGTCTGTTTTCATCTGGGCCTATTTCAGGAATGGGACTAATGCTGCAGCATTAATAACACCCACCTTAATCTGGCCCTGCACACTGATTAACCTTTAGCACTTTAAACCACACAAGTGCTTTAGGAATAACACAGCCTGTTACTCAGTACTTCAAGAGACTTACTTATTATTGGCACGAACAACATGCGATGTTTTAATGATATCTCATTATACTTTTGTTCTACAAGAATACATTTAAACATACAAAGACTCAGTACTCTTGACTATAGGCCATTTATCAGCCAAGAATGCCTTACTTTATGTACTGTTCCCTACTATTGAGTGGAACTCACACCGTCAGCCTAAAATAAACCTCGCAGCACAGATGTAATGGCGAATCTCTGGCTGCACCAGGTGCTCAAAGAAATCTACCTTATTATTTCAATCACACTAGACATTAAGACAAATCATAGAAAGTTAAAATCAGCATGGTATTTATTACAGGAATAATAATAATACCACTGGAACAAAGAATAATAGAAAATTAGACTGATAGAAAAGTCTGGATATATATAGTCTTTAGAAAATGCTTACAAAAAAGTTACAGATGACAAGGATGAATGTCCCAGAGCAGCATTTGATCTAACAATTGATGTTCATGAAAATGCTGTTAACTGATGATCAGATGAAAACTGGTTATGTGTGTCTTTGTTTTCTTCTACAACGTCACTCTTCCATCGTCGCTGTTTCTCTTCTTCTTCTGATGTTGCTTTCAAATGAGGCATATTTATTATAAAGTTTCATGCTGTGGTTTCACAACACATGAATGTTGCATGCACCTGATTGCCTGGCTGTCAATATGATGGATTAATTTTGCTCAAACTCTTAAATTTATCTTTTTCCAGACTGTAAACCAAATTGTTGTTCCAGATGTCCACCCATAAAGTAATCAATAGCCTGAGGTATCGGCTCAGTCTTCCTTTCCCAGGCTGTAAAACCAATTTAGAACTATGCTGTGAACAACTGTTATAAAAGTGAGGTGTAAGGAAGAGGATATGCCTTTTTATTATAATGCCTCCTACATCTGAATTCATCTTGTTGGGATTGAGAAAAATATAATAATAAAAATATAGATAATAATTTATAGATTTTATACACCATAACAGAAGGCTATATAAAGTGGTGGGCATGAGATATATAAATGGTGGGCACTAGATAGTAAAGAAGGAAAAAAATACACCATATCTCCTCAGGGGCTCCTTATGAGTGCACAGATGGAAACCTTTTAACATAAAGCACGTACCTAAACCCTTCGAGTCAGATAACCCTCACACAACCCTAATCTTGACCATAGTGTAACAGGGCATGAGATGGGTGCTTGGTGACTGATGTTGTGGCCATTACCTGACATATGTCATAGGTATTGCAGACTGCAGTTAAACCCATCTTCAACCATCCAACACTCCTTTAACAAATAAAAGCCCACCCATCTGCTTTTTATATCACCGCACTACAAGCGATGGAAGTGACATCAAACTGAAGCTGCGTAGCCTTGGTAAAGGCATAATTTGGTAACCCCAAGCACACTACTGTAATTTTTTAATCTAACTTTATCTGGTATATACGTTAAAATGAGATAAAGCTATCCCATAATTTTTTTCCACTGTGCAGTTCAGTGCTTCCATAGATTTCATTGCGTCCATAAGTAATTCTTATGAACGCAAAAAATATCAAAATTATAATAAAGTAGGAAGTAAGTAAAAGCCAAGGAACAAACGCTGGTGGAAACATAACAACAAGAACATTTAATAAAAGAAAATGCACCAAAGCAAGGGATTGAATAACCTCCCAGAGGCACAAAAATAATCTCACTGAAACCCAAAAGAAATTTCTAAAGATAAGAAATGACATTAAACATATCACAGAAAATTGTAAATGCTGGATTATGTGGATTTTATTGAGCGCACTGTAAACATTTTAACAGGTCATTACCGAGGCGAGTTTACTGCATATTTAATTTCTGAAGAACAGCGCTGTCTGGTGGGAGAAGGAGGCAGTGCCAGTAATGAAGAAATGCCCCTGAATTAAACCTGTCTGACATGACTAAAACCGCTAACCATCTCATTCTCTTTCCCAATACATTAAACAACTGCGTTCACGTACTGTCTGACAGACAGTAAATTCGAGTTTCTGAACTGGAAATTTTATGTGAAGGCCATATGTGCTCTGAGAAGGTCTGTAGTACAGAACTCTTAGCCCCTTACATGTGGTTTCTTTGTGGGCCTCTTCATCTTGAAAACAGACATTTCATTCCAGGTTTTGATGCCCCCACCTCCTATTGGGCCCTGGTAAGCATTATTACCCTTTTCAACCCCACTGCAATGCCATGCTCAGAGTTAACAAGACAGACAATTTGGACAAACAAAGCTGCCTGAATTCTCTGAGGTGTGAAGCCAAAATGGCCTTTCACCTTATAACCTGGTCAACTGGAATTGCCATTTTTTGGTTGAATTGCATTTGACTTGAAGTGATACACTTTTAATACATGTAGTTTTGCTCTGTAAACTGCAGGGATAATGTGCAAGCTGCCCACAGATGGTGAGTGGGTGTGAGATTTTAACCTGGGTGAGCCAGGACCCTGCACTAAACAAAATATGAAACTTTGTGTATAACCATTTCATTGGAATAGTAATTTTATTATATCATTTTTGATTACACTCTAATTTTTTATGTGATACAGACAGAGAAACAAATAATGCACTTTGCCATTCTGATTTATATTATGTATTACAATGACAAATTATGAGTAAGCAATTTGTTTCAATGAATTCCAAGAAAGCTGTTGTTCCAGTTTTCGAATACTGTCTTGCCTTTCTTTTTCAGAAAGTCTCTTCACATCTTGTCCAGTGAAATAGAAAACATTCTGCAAGTTCTCCTCAAACCTGTTCTTTGTTTTTCGGCAACAATGGCTAAATTTATCCCATTGCTGCAAAAGAAATACAAAATATTTACAATAAGACGTCACATTATTGTGTCAGTTACATTAGTCACATAAATGATGTCAGTGTTAACTGAACAGGGTCACCTGAACAAAGTAAAATCAAACTGTATTTGTTAAAGTTGATGTTGCTTATAAGGATGAACTTGATGTACACACTGCAACCACAATACAGACATTAAGGCTTCATTTGATTTTTTTAAGCAGCAATAAATATGAAAACTGTAGGTGCTAACCAGAGCTAGAGATTCATTTTTGTATTGTTATTCTGTCCATTTCTGAGCCAGTTATGTCCTGTTTGCTGTTTTGGATAGATGGTGTCTCCTTCAGAGGAAATCTGCCCTGATTACCTGTGGTTGAAGGTAAGTAAGAATGAAAACCATAATTGAAGGTACTAATTGCTGAGGAGTTGTGCTGAGACTGATGTGCCAATGTTATCATTGCGTGTTGAAGTGGTAGAATTTCTGAGTGTTGTTCTGGATGCACAAGTGGGAGACCTCCCTAGACAGGTGGATAGGCTGTTGGCCAGAGAAGAAGTGGATCCAGTAGTCATTATCAATGTTTCATTTAAACAGTCCAAATTTAAACAGTCACCAGACTGAAGAGCAGAACTGACAAGGTTTTACCTATAACATGAGCAAGACATGGTGAGTCAGAGAAGTTTAACACGTGGCTCAATTCTTGGTGTAGGGTAGAAGGGTATAGGGTTATGGGGCATTGAGACTCATTTTGGAATAGATGGGACCTGTTCTGCCATAATAGGTTAAATTTGAACCATAAGGGGCACCAATGTTTTGGCATATGAGTCGAAGATTGTTTAAATTAGAGAGTTTGGTGGGGCAGGACAGTGAACTTAGGACCATAGGCGGTTTTAGACGGGGGCCATCAGGGTCCAGTGCCCCTGTAGAACTGGCCCTGGCCCCTGTTATGGCCCCTGTGCTGAAGAGATAAAAATTGAATTAATTACTTACGGTGATGTTCTGTGCCCCCATGATTAAACACTGGCCCCACCCTGGCCCCCCTGGTAATTTTGGTCTGGAACCACCACTGCTTAGGACAGTCCAGGTTTACAAAGTTACAGGAGGTGACAAACAGCATTAAAATAACAAATGGTCATAGCAATTTAATTTCTAGCCCAAAGTTAAAGTGTCAAAGTAAAATAAGTAACCCATTAAAATGTGCTTGCTTGAATGGTAGTAGTATCAAAAATAAAACAAATGTATTGGAGTTATATGTAGAGGAACATGATTATTATGGTACAGCAATTACAGAAACCTGGCTAAATAACAATGATGGGGATGAGTGTAACATAGAGGGATACACATGTTTAAGGAAGGATAGACAGAACAGTAAGGCCAGATTTGTACTTCACGTAACGCAACGCATGCTGCAGCGGACACTCCTGCTACGTAAGCGTTGTAGTGTTCATACTTGCACGCGTACTTTACGTAAATCTGGAGGAATCCACCAGGTGGCAGTGCGAGATATTATCACGGTGAGAACATGTTCGGCTTCTCTGTGTTGTGAATTGCCTAGAACATCTATTAAATTCTGATGACACCTTACCACAATATCTCTGAAAAGGATGTTTATTGATTAAATCCATCAATCCAGGGATGTGTCCATTCCAGCAAGCACTGGGCACGAGTGAGAAACAATCCCTGGACGAGGCCTCAGCTCATCACAAGGTGAATACAAGCACACACATACACTAGCGTCATTTTAGCGGCACCAAATCCCCAAATCCGCATATCTTTGGAAGGAAACTGGAGCACAGTGTGGAATCCAAGCAGGAAAACATGTAAACTGAAGGCAGGGAATATCAGCGACGTGACTCCCTGCAAGACAGCAGCACTAACGCTCTGCCACTGTGTCACCCCCATGTGTGTAATTATTAACAGTATGTATTAATTAAACGAAATTACCGATTTATCTGTAAAATGTAATATACATACTTTAATGTCCGTCACGCCCTAGACCCTCTGCAGTTCGCATACCAGGAGAAGGTGGGAGCGGAGGATGCCATCATCTATATGCTTCATCGATCCCTCTCCCACCTGGACAGAGGCAGTGGTGCTGTAAGAATTATGTTTTTGGACTTCTCTAGCGCCTTCAACACCATCCAACCTCTGCTCCTTAGGGATAAGCTGACTGAGATGGGAGTAGATTCACACCTTGTGGCATGGATTGTGGACTATCTTACAGACAGACCTCAATATGTGCGTCTTGGGAACTGCAGGTCTGACATTGTGTTCAGCAATACAGGGGCGCCGCAGGGGACTGTACTTTCTCCGGTCCTGTTCAGTCTATATACATCAGACTTCCAATATGACTCGGAGTCCTGCCACGTGCAAAAGTTTGCTGATGACACTGCTATTGTGGGCTGCATCAGGAGTGGGCAGGAGGAGGAGTACAGAAAGTTAATCAAAGACTTTGTTAAATGGTGCGTTTCAAACCACTTACACCTTAACACCAGCAAGACCAAGGAGCTGGTGGTGGATTTTAGGAGGACCAGGCCCCTCATGGACCCTGTGATCATCAGAGGTGACTGTGTGCAGAGGGTGCAGACCTTTAAATATCTGGGAGTGCAGCTGGATGACAAATTGGACTGGACTGCCAATACTGATGCTCTATGTAAGAAAGCTCAGAGCAGACTATACTTTCTGAGAAGGTTGGCATCCTTCAACATCTGCAGTAAGATGCTGCAGATGTTCTACCAGACGGTTGTGGCGAGTGCCCTCTTCTACGCTGGGTGGTGTGCTGGGGTGGCAGCATAAAGATGAAAGACGCCTCACGCCTGGACAAACTTGTTAAGAAGGCAGGCTCCATTGTAGGATTAAAGTTGGACAGTTTAACATCTGTGGCAGAGCGACGGGATTAAGCAAACTCCTGTCAATCATGAAGAATCCACTGCATCCACTGAACAGTGTCATCTCCAGACAGAGGAGTAGCTTCAGTGACAGACTTTTGTCACTGTCCTGTTCCACTGACAGACTGAGGAGATCATTCCTCCCCCACACTATGCGACTCTTCAATTCCACCCGGGGGAGTAAATGCGAACATTAATTTTATTTTAATTCTTTTCATTTTATTACTATTTAATTTAATATTGTTTCTTTGTATCAGTATACTGCTGCTGGATTATGTGAATTTCCCCTTGGGATTAATAAAGTATCTATCTATCTATCTAATCCTTTTCATCATGAAAGTGATATCAAGTATAAATCTAAGGATTCTAAATGTGCAGAGAGTTGGAATATCATACATTTAATGTGCTCAGTGTGGTGATCTATTGCTGGCAATCCACTGTTGTCAGGACCAGAGGAAGCCCTAGAAAAAAAGACGGCATAGAAGATGGTATGTGAGACTTTTAAAATGTATCGTGTCATTACGATCGGGAATATGTGACATTTGAATATAAAAGCACCACGAATACATCTGTATGTTGGCATTTTGCTTTGCCACATTGAACCATTTATCAAACATCGAAGCGCACACACTGATCTCATAGGATCTGCAAAGTGGCTTTCTGTCACACGTAGATAGTAAACAGAGACTCTGACGTCACGTTCCAACTTTTAGCACACTGCGCCTCCCGACTTTTGCTGGTACTGCAACTCGCGCACGCTCCGCGTTAATTTCTGAGGACCTGCTCAGAGGACGCATCAAATGAACGCTGAGAACGTGTGGCAGCCATGATGCGGGCGTATGCGTTCTGAGTGTGAAGTATAAACAAGCCCTAAAGGAAGTAGGGTTATTGTTTATGTCAAACAGAACTTAAATGCACGTTTTCTTCTGTTAAATGAAAAGCCACATAAGAGCAGCACATTTAAAATTTCATGTTGTAAAGTTTATGACATGTCGCCTCCATGTTGCATGAATGGCCTTGAAGATAGTCATCATGCAAAAAAACAAAAAAAAAACAAAACACGGAATGGTGTTACTAGAGTAATAATATACAGTAATTAATAAAAAGCCAGTTTTAATGGACATGCAAAAAATGCAAAAATTAAAATTAAAAAGAAAACAAAGCAAAATTGACTATAATAAAATAATAATAAATAATAATAAAAGGCATAGATGTATTTAATGTAAACACTCCTAATCACAACAGAGATCACTCTAATGCAAATCTGCAAAATATTTTTACTGATGCATTATTCCTTTTTCGTTTAGTTAAAGAGATGTAAGTAAAAAAGGAAAGGAGAACATCTTTTGTTTGGTATTTGGAAAAAGATCTTTTGTTCTTGCCTTGGAATGAAATCTGGATCATGGTGCAAGAAAAAAAAACAAAAAATTAAGACTTTTTTGGTTATTGTTTTGTTTTTTCTTTTCATTTTCTTTGTAACAGTGGAAAGCATCTGATATTGAGATCCTCTTGGCGTTTTGTTTCCTTGAGCATGCCTACTTTGTTTTTCTTTCCTGGCCACAATCAACACATCATTATGTCATTGTCAGTACTACTTTGGGGTTTCCAGCCTGACTTTTGTCTTATTTTGTTTTCTGTATTTTTTGCTTTTTTTGTTACTTGTTTGCTTTTGAGTTTACTGTGTTTTGTGTATTTGATTGTTATTCTGTGATTACTTTGTAATCGTCACCTCACTGTGTTTAAATATGTTCATTTCATTAGTTGTTATTTATATTTATATTTATATTCTTGTGGAATAGGCAGGAAGCTGGGCCACCTAATTGTATGGGAGTGTCACTCTTAGGGCTCCTCCCTGTGGCCGCCTATAAAAAGGTTTGCTTGGTGGCAGTTGTAATACTGAGTTGTTGGATTCTAACTCACTGGGGTGTATAATTTAGGTTAAAGTCATCTGATAGTATTTAGTTTGATTTTTCTTTATTGTTTTGGGGTTTTGCCCATTTTCTTGTGGTTTTTTATTTTGAAGTTCCCTTGATTTTTCCTTAAGTCTTCTTCTTCTTTCAGTTCCTCTCCTTTCGGGGTCACCACAGCAGATCACCTGTCTCCATCTCTCTCTGTCTTTTACATCATTTTTTGCCACACTGACTGCCTTCATGTCCTCTGTCATCACATCCATAAACCTCCTCTTTTGCTCTTGCCTGGCGGTTCCATCCTCAACATTATTTTCCTGATGTACTCCTCATCTCTCTTCTTTACATCCCCAAACCATCTCAATTTACTTGATTCTTCCTCCTAAAGTAATTATTCTTTAAGCAAAGGTTTGCTATGGGTGTTCCACCTTCTTTGTAGGAAATGTTAAGAATTCCTTACATTCTGAAGTTTATGTAATATTTCTCCTTGTGAATAATAACCCCTTTTTTGTTGTAAATGATTCCTCAATTACTACACTTACATTTAATTGGTTAATTTTTCAGTAGATGATTTTTTTGTTGTACGTTACTAGATTTGTCCAGAGTCACTGTCTTTTCCCTTTCTCCTTAGTCTCCAGACCTTCTAAGTTGTATGGCTCTCTTTCCATCTACTACTTTGCATTGCTTAAACAACAACAAAATTTATTGCCATATCACATTTCCATACAAAAAAGTATAGATGGAAGCTGTAGTGTATTATTTTAGAAAATTGGCAATTTCCTTTTTGTTCTGCTGATCTTAACCTTACCTTTACCATATGAAAAAAGAAAATGTTGAAGATGGTGACATAATTAACAGTGCTACTGGTTTAGCTGGTCTGCACCATTAGCTGCTGGTAGCAAAGTGTAATAAAGTGTACTACTAAGCCCTAATAAGCCTGAGCATAACCAGGGTGATTAAGAGTTTACTAGTTGCAGTTTTGCAAACAACGCATTAAACCTCTCTGAAACTGGAAGCTGAGCACCGTATGTTGCATTTGATATATGATAATCAATAATAATAATGATTGATTACTTACATCTAGCTAACTAAAAATGAAGAATCCTGAGACTCAGTACATGTACTGTACATATGAAAAATACTGTATCTAGAAAGGGGCATTCTGCTTGCACTAGTTCAGAAGATGGCTACAGTTTAGAGAACACAGGAGAGCTACATTCTCTATATTATAAGGGGTGAGATGGAAATATGTTCTTTCTTTGCTAGTTTAATACTCCTGAATATAGCAGGACCTGTAATGCTGAGGTGGAAAGGGTTGCTTAACAGCTGGGAACAAATGCAGGCAAAGACATCAGAATACTGGAAAAATAAGAAGAACCCTAATCAAACACATGGCTAAAGGAAACTGGCAAGAGAGGCCTAATACTTGCTCTTCTTGGAAATGCTTTTAGCTTCCTCTAAACTAGTGAGATTTACCAGATATGAGGATTGTTTGCATCTCTCAGACTGACACAGACCACCTGTCTACAGACCCACATTGTATTGAGAAACTCATCAGAAACTTCAAAGGACTTTGTTGGACAGTTAACTTATCCAAAGGTCTTGACTACACATTGTTCTCCTCTCTTGCTAAATTATTCTTACCCTGAAGAGGTCTATTATTTTTTCACATCTAAGATGTCTTACTTAAAAGTTTTCCAATGTTGTTATTTGCCCTACTGTCTATATAAACACAGATAACTCCAGTTTCTGTATTACATCTTGCCTGAAGAAGGGGCCTGAGTTGCCTTGAAAGCTTGCATATTGTAATCATTTTAGTTAGCCAATAAAAGGTGTCATTTTGCTTCTCACTACAAAAAATAAGACAAAAAAACCCTGGCCAGGCATAAGCAAAACATAAGGGATACCACAGTATAGTCAGAGAAACTATTGACAAAATTCAAAATATGGAGGCCAGAAAACAAAGTCAAGAAACAAAGCAAAAATGGAATAGGACTAGGTTTTATCGTTTAATAAGAGAATTCCAAAGCTGTAACACTAATGGTATGTTAATCTGAAGTTGTCACTCTACATATTTTTAATCATGTGATTAGGAATGATGCAGTAACCAGGCACAAGATAGCTGCGTCCACAAATCCAGGCCACAAAATATGGGTACCCCAACAAGAGATGCTCCCCCAAACATGTCAACATCATGTCAACATCTGCATCAGCTTCTTGTCTGAAATGATCTCTTACCATAACTCACAAGCTAAAACCCTCATGAAGGCAAATTGAGAACAAAGAAGTGGGTTTGCCTTATTTATTCCTGACAAATGGACAGTGCAGATAGGAGGAATTTGTCATAAATTAAATAGCTTTTACAAATTAACACAAAAAGAAAGGGAGTAAAAATGATTACAGTTTAAAACAATGTACGGATACATTGTCTTGAAAAAATGTTGAAAGTTACTTACCTGTTCTGCATTTTTCACACTGTCCAGAAATGTTTTTTGGTAATCCATAAGGCATGAACTTGTCATATCTAGGGATTCTATTCTTTGTGCATATCCTTCAAAGAATATCTTTGCATTTCTCCAAAAATCTTTTACTGAAGTAAGGTTCATTTCAATTTTAGACAAATGATCTATTATGTGTGTCAGGCAGTCACCTTCTGCAGCTGTCCCTGCATAAGACACAAGTCATGTTTTCACAAGGTCAGTGTTAGTCTCTTACAGACTTCTGATTTTAAATTTACTGTAAACATCCAGATTCCTTTTTCCCTTACCTGCTTTCTGACATAAATGGATCCTTTCAAGTTTCATGGAAAACACTGCATATTCCTTGGAAGCAAGTTCTTCTTTTTGGTGCTGTAATTCATTTTGAATTCTACAGTGTTGTTCATTAAGTCTGTCAATTTCCTGTTGGTGGACTCTTATGGAATTATCACAATCTTGTTTAATAAACTTCCATCTTCCCCACCAGGGAAGGAGTGATAGATTAATGAAAACTCTTCGATTGCTGCGTTGAATCATACTTATCAGGTTTTGTTTTTGCCTGTTGACATCTGCCAGCTGATTTTCCAGATTCCGAATGGACTGCTTTAGTCGGTTTGCACGTTGCTCATACTGAGATATTTCATCTTGCTTTTCCCTAAACTGCAGTTGGTATTGAGATCTCTGTGATCTTTCATTCTTAATTATATGTTGGTCATTATTAACATCCTCTTTTACTTTCTCAATTCTGTTAAAAAAATAGAAGTAAGTACAGAAATTGAAAGTACAAAAGGCACTAACCCAAACTAAATGTAACTAAAAATTAAACAGGACATGCCTCTTTTTGACATCTTCAACCTCGACCATTACTGAGTCTATCCACTTATCAATTTTCTGTAAGACGTTTTTTATCATCTTGTCATCATGACAGTTGGCTGCTTGCACCAGAACAGGAAACAGGAAGTTCTTTATATTGTCTCCAGTAAATACACACTGCAAAAAAAAAACAAACTATAAAGGTACAGTATATAAATTACTCAAAGAAATTAAAGGAACGCACATCAGATCTCAATGGGAAAAAAACCTGCTGGATATCTCTATTGCTATGGACTGATATGATAATGTGTTAGGAATGAAAGGATGGCACATCGATTGGTGGAAATGAAAATTATCAACCTACAGAGGGCTGAATTCAAAGACACTCCCCAAAAATTAAAGTGAAAAATGATGCGGTAGGCAGGCTAGTCCATTTAGCTGAAATTTCATTGCAGCAACAGTCTGAGGCGTGGATGGACCGAAACCTAATGTCCCACCCAGAGGTGTCGTATTGGATTGAGGTCAGGCAAGTGAGTGTGGGGCCAGTCAATGGCATCAATTCCTTCATCCTTCAGGAACTGCCTGCATACTCTCGCCACATGGGGCCGGGCATTGTCGTGCACCAGGAGGAACCCAGGAGCCATTGCACCAGCATAGGGTCTGACAATGGGTCCAAGGATATCATCCCAATACCTAATGGCAGTCAAGGTGTCATTGTCTAGCCCTCCATGAATATGCATCCCCAGACCATCACTGACCCACCACCAAAGCGGTCATGCTGAACAATGTTACAGGCAGCATAACGTTCTCCATGGCTTCTCCAGACCCTTTCATGTCTGTCATATATGCTCAGGGTGAACCTGCTGTCATCTGTGAAAAGTACAGGGTGCCTGCCAGTGATGGACCTGCCAATTCTGGTATTCTATGGGAAATGCCAGTCGAGCTCCAGGGTGCTGGGCAGTGAGTATAGGGCCGACTAGAGGACACCGGGCCCTCAGGCCACCCTCATGAAGTCTGTATCTGATTGTTTGGTCGGAGACATTCACACCAGTGGCCTGCTGGAGGTCATTTTGTAGGCATTGGCAGTGCTCATCCTGTTTCTTCTTGCCCAAAGGAGCAGATACCAGTCCTGCTGATGGGTTAAGGACCTTCTACGAGGGGCCCTGTCCAGCTCTCCTAGAGTAACTGCCTATCTCCAGGAATCTCCTCCATGCCTTGGAGACTGTGCTGGAAGACACAGCAAACCTTCTGGCAATGGCATGTATTGATGTGCCTGCCATCCTGGGGAAGTTGGACTACCCGTGCCACCTCTGTAGGGTCCATCACCTCATGCTACCAGTAGTGACACTGACCGTAGCCAAATGCAGAATGAGTAAAAAAACAGATGAGGAGGGAAAAATGTCAGTGGCCTCCACCTTTTTTTGTTGCCCCTCTAGTGCAGCAAAGCAGATGAAACTGATTAACAACCCCCTGCGCTACTTAACTGACCACATCAATAGCCCACAAGTTTCATTGACTTGTTGCTATACTCTCATTGGGTGCCAATCCAAGTGGTCTGTCATGTGGTGGGTGTGACAATGCACCATCAGTGAATGCTCCCAATCTGTATAAACTTTCATTTTTGATTGTTGTGATTTTGCTTATTTGTTTTTCCGGTAAGACACAGAAGAGACAGTGTACTTTGATTTGATATTACTTTTTAAATTGTAGAAATATTTAAGCCAAGGATATATTATTGTTATCTATACTAATAAAAGGCAAAGCCCTCATTGACTGACTGACTGACTGACTGACTCACTCACTCACTCGTCACTAATTCCCCAACTTCCCGTGTAGGTAGAAGGCTGAAATTTGGCAGGCTCATTCCTTACAGCTTACTTACAAAAGTTAAGCAGGTTTCATTTTGAAATTCTACGCGTAAGGGTCATAACGGTGACAACGTCTGCCATGTTGAACTTTCTTATTTATGGCCCCATCTTCACAAAATTTGGTAGGCGGCTTCCCTGCGTTAAACGAAACCGATGTACATGCTTATTTCGGTGGTATGATGCCACTGTCGGCCGCCATATTAAACTTTCCAACGGTCTTTGTTACTTATGTGCCCATCTTCAAGAAATTTGGTACGTGGGTTCCCAACGCTAACTGAATCCTAGTTACGTACATATATACGTCCATAGCCTGCAGCTCGGTCCCCGTGTGAGGCGGCGTTGGGTCCCCCATCCCAACGCCTCCCACGTTGTTGGCTGCCTGCCTATATAAGGCCGTCTGTCGCTCCAGTCTCTTCATTCCCTCCCTGCTGATAACTGCAGCCTTTTTATTTAATTCACGGCTTCTCCTCTGTTTTATTGTTCATTTATTACGATTATAGTTATTGTGTAGGTATTTTAGACTTACTTTACATTGTTCAGGTACCCATTTCCTTTATCATTCCAACCGTACCTGCATTAACATGTCTATCGAGGTGATCACCATCGATCAAAGAACTGTCACTTACCGAGTGGTTTCCATGCCCGGAGATGGCACCTGCCTTTTCCATTCTCTGTGTTACATATTGCACGGCCATATCAGGCTTACTCTTGATATCCAGAGGAACATTGTGTCTTATATATTGAATGACTGGGACAGGTTCAAGGTGTGGAGTGATGACGGTACAGGAGATAATTATACTACACAGGAGCACTAGAAGAGTGAAATGCTTAAGCCCTTCACTTATGGTTCTGCATGTGAGTTGATGGCTGCAGCTAAATTGCTCGGTTGTTGCTTTCAAGTGTACCGAAATGGCCAAATATTGTACACCTGTGCACAACCACCTATGCCTCTTAAACATCTCAGATTCACAGGTGACGATTTCAGTAGTGAACACTTTGATGTTTATGAATGTTTAAACTCTCCAAAGCTGGATGTGAAGTAATCGATGAAACCAGTTGTATGCTTACAACGCTTGACAGATGCCGAATGTCACTTCAACATAAGTCCTGCAAATACTGTCGTAATTGAAACAAACCATGAAACTCAAACCGATTATGACAGCAGCAATCCAAGCTGTGAGAAAACAGTAAAAAGGAGGCGTGTCAGACGTCGTGGTACATTTTCTGATGCAGCTAGATGGAAACAACTTCGTGACGCTGCCGCCAAATACTCGCAGAAAAATCCACAAGTTAATAGACACGCTGTCGCTAAATACTCGCAGGCAAATCCACAACTTAATAGACACGGTGCTGCTAAATATTCACAGGCAAATCCACAAGTTAATACCGGGAATGCCTGTTAAACATCTTAGATTAATGAGTAGCGATTTGGGTAGTGAACATTTCGATGAATGAAACCTGTTATCTTTACAACGGTTGACAAACACAGAATGTAACTTGAACACAACACGTCCTCCAAATACGAAACTGATTGAGAGAAATAATGATAATCAAATCCTTGATGACAGCAACACTCATAACAGTGATAAAACAATTCCATTGACAATCATGTTATGTTATTTTTAAAATGTTTCCTTTTCTTTTTCATAACTTCTTTAATATACTACTACTCCGCTGTGAAGCGTGGGTATTTTGCTAGTATTATATAAATGAGGCTGAGTTCAAATTTATTATCAGCCTTCTTCACCTAATCTACAAATTTAAAAAAATGAAAGCATTATTATCTACTAATGTATGATTGTTTAGCTGTTACCTTCAACAATAGTGCAGATGACTCAGAAAAAGCCTCCAGAGTCTTGACAGCTGATCTGCGAATCACAGTCTCAAATTGAGGAAATGATCCAAGATGAAGGTAGGTAATGTTTAAGAGCAGGGCTGTTTCATGGGCTTTTCCCCAAAGGTCATTAAATGTTTTCTCATAGTCCTCATTTGCTTCTTGTATGTAACTGTCTGAAGCTGGAAATGTTGTGAAAGAGCAGTTAGAATTCATTACAATGGTTCTAACACATAAGCAAAAAAACCAAGAAATCATACCTTTTGAAAGTGCCATAGCAATCAGGTCTGATGTCTGCCTCACTGTGACAGGGAAGTTCCACAGCACTTTTTAAAGGATCATGTGTAGGTGGAGCTCTTTAAATGATTAACTTAAATGTATTAAGATTGCTTTTTTGTGCCAAATAAGGAACTTGAAATGACATCTACTACAGGTAAAAGAGACAAATTCAGAATTATTATCCTGCTAAATATTAACTGTTAACCATATCTTTCAGTATCTAAAGGGGAAACCAAAAGAACACTAAAGGAAACAAAAAGCATAATACATTTATGATAAAGAAAGGACAAGAGACAAAGGGCATGAAGTTCTCTTGGTGCCTACACAAGATTCCACTGACCTTTCCACTAGCCTCAGTCTCAACGCCAGGCTCCCTGGTCGGTTACGTGGAAGGTGCTTTCAACCCCTGTTCAATTACTGTTTCCTGGTAAACCCAAGGTATTAATTTTGAGTCTCAGATGACAAATAAAACCAAGGGACTTGTGATAAGGAGGTACAGCTAGCAGCTCCAGGTACTCCTCATTTACTTCTCATGTATAGAGGATGCTTTTTACAGACATGACCACAGTTCTGGTTACCTGGATCCACTGACTGTCTACTTCCTTCCGTGCATTCTGCAATAATATTGAGTCTGTGTTGTTCAATAAGAAGATTAAATCCTTTCATTGCTGGAATTCAAAGCTCCCAAAATTTCGAGAGGGATCTGGCTGCAGCCACTGTGGAGCTCCACAGTAAGCGGAAACACGTGACCTCCACAGTCGGCGGAAACCGCCTTCAAGCATTCACGCATGCGTTAAACAGATTAGGCAGCACCATTAAGTGTGTGATGACGTAGCCTTTCAATACGCACGTGCACGCAGATCGGGCCGGCAACGGGAATCACGTAGTGACACACACCGCATGCGCTTAATGAAAAAACCATTAAAAACAAAAATATCCACTTTACGGCACGGCCCGATCAGAATTGTGCATGTAGTACAATTTCACATTACAGTATATTATTCATTTTAGTTCCACATTAGTTGACCAAAATGAAAAAATTAATCCTGCAAAATAAACGAAGCAGCCTTTGTGGCGTAACGTTGATGTCCAATGTTCAACCGCCGTAAGAGGAAGCTTAGGTGTGCACACCTGATAAGCCCCAATTAGGGCGAAACACATGCGGTGTACTCTTTGTATTATTTGGCAGGCACTGTACTAATTATATATATATATATATATATATATATATATATATATATTGTCACGCTTGGGTCACAGATTTGCACAGAGACACAGAAGGTCGTAGAAAAAGAAGGATTTTTATTCAGACACCGCAAACACATGAGCTTAAACGTGCTCCATGACAAGTCAGATATAACAGTTCCGCTAGGAGCAGAGAGAGATAAAAGCAAACAATCAATTCCCAAACTGACAGGCGCTGCGCAAGGCTTATAAGTCGGCGGAGTACGCGCGAGGCTTGTATTACGCGTTATAGTACAAGGATAAGGAGCAATGTGTAGTCAGTGTTTCAGGGTTTGTGGTTTTCCCAGGGCGTCTGTCTCTATTTGGGGTGCGATCAGCCCTCCAGCTCACACCCTCCCCCTCAGCTTTATTCACATTCCTGTGAATCAAGCGACTCTCTGTACTAGGTTCATTTAGTCGTGATAATACATCTGCGTTGACGTGTTCAGAACCTGGTCGGTGCTTTACTGTGAAACTGTAAGGTTGTAAACCCAGAAACCATCTCATTAGACGAGAGTTTGTATCTTTCTGTCGGTACAACCACTGGAGTGGAGCATGATCAGTTACCAAAGTGAAGTTTCGTCCCCACAAGTAATAGCGAAGCGCTTCCACAGCCCACTTAATTGCCAAGCATTCTTTCTCAATTGTAGAATAATTGCGTTCCCTAGGAAGTAATTTCCTACTCAAATATGTGATTGGATGTTCTTCTCCATCAAAAATTTGTGACAGGACTGCCCACACCAAATGCACTTGCGTCTGTTTGCAAGATAAAATCTTTTGTGAAATCCGGGTTCCTTAGAACCGGGTAAGAAGACAATGCTTTTTTTAAATCGTTGAAAGAACGTTCGCAATTTTCTGTCCACAGGACAGGTCGGTTTTTTCTGCCTCTAGTAAGTTCTGTAAGAGGAGCAGCTCTATGTGCAAAATTTGGAATGAATTTTCTGTAGTAACCAGCGAGTCCCAGAAAGCGCGTACTTGTTTCTGTGTCTCAGGTCTCGGGTAAACAAGCATTTCTTCTATTTTCCTTAATTGTGGCCTAAGTAAACCCTTGCCCATAGAATAGCCTAAGTAATGAGTCTCGGACATGCCTAGTTTACATTTCTTAGGGTTAGCAGTAAGGCCAGCCTGTCTCAAGCTTTCAAGAACGGCTTGAAGCCGCTCTAAGTGTGTTTTCCAATCATTGCTAAAAATCACGACATCGTCAAGGTATGCCCCAGCATATTCAGAGTGAGGACGTAGGATCTGATCCATCATACGCTGAAAAGTTAGAGGTGCCCCGTGAAGACCAAACGGGAGTCTTGTAAATTCATAGAGTCCGTCAGGAGTCGCAAATGCCGTTTTCTCACAACTGCTAGCCTCTAAAGGCACCTGCCAATAGCCTTTCGTGAGATCTAGCGTGGAGATATAGCTCGCCTGACCCAGTTTTTCCAACAGTTCATCGACACGGGCATGGGATAAGCATCGAATTTAGAGACCTTATTCAAGCGTCTGAAATCGATACAGAACCGAACCGAACCGTCTTGCTTTGGGACTAATACGACTGGGCTGCACCAGTCACTTTTACTTTCACGAATTACACCCAGTGTCAGCATCTTTTTTACCTCTTCGCGCAATATTTCGCGCTTCGGTATCCGGAACGGCCGCATCTGTACGCGAACATCAGGTGCAGTGGTAATTTTATGTTTTGTAATGTTAGTCTTGCCTGGTAAATCTGAAAAGACATCAGTGTTCCGTTCTATCAAAGATAACAGTTCTGTCTTTTGCGTGTCAGTAAGATCGTTACCAATGGTAACATCGGACTGAGAAACAGCAGCCAAGGAAGTGTTAACCTCTTGTCGGTCGTGCCATTCCTTCAAGAGGTTAATGTGTAAAATCTGGAATGGTTTGCGCCGCCGGTATTCTAACCTTGTAATTTACTGGACTCATACGCTCCTCAATAATGGCGGGGCCCTGCCATTTAGCTAAGAATTTGTGTGGATCCGAGGGAACCAGTACCAAAACACGATCGCCAGGTTTGAACTCACGGAGCTTGCTGCGCCTATCGTAAAGACGCTTCTGAGTTTCCTGTTCTCGTTGTTGGTGTTCCACAGCAATAGAGGAAAGCATAGAAATTCTGTCTTGCAACGAAATTAGTCGATCTGCAAAGCTTGGACCCTTAGCTGCTCTCTCGTTTCCTATCCATTCCTCACGTACCACATCCAGGATGCCTCGCGGCCGCCTGCCGAATAACAACTCGAAGGGACTCAAGCCAGTGGACGCCTGTGGTGATTCTCGCACCGCGTACAAAACAAACGGTAGGACAGTGTTCCATGTTGTGGGATCATTATGAGCAACTCGCCTGATCATCTGTTTCAATGTTTTGTTAAATCGCTCGGTTAAACCATTCGTTTGAGGATGGTAAACAGTAGTACTCAATTTCTTAATAGCAAAGCTGTCACACAATTGTTTCATCACGAGAAGTGAAAGGTGTGCCCTGATCAGTTAAGATTTCTCTAGGGATACCAATACGAGTAAAAGTTTCACATAGTGCTTTGGCTACAGCCGAAGAGTTGGCCTTTTTCAGCGCGATCATTTCTGGATATCGTGTCGCATAATCAACCAACACCAGCAAATATTGGTACCCATCCTTAGTCTTAGGTAATGGTCCCACAATATCTAATCCCACACGCTGAAAGGGAACTTCCAATATGGGCATAGGACAAAGGGGAGCCCGAGGAGGCTTATAAGCAGAGACGATCTGGCAGTCTGGACATGAAGTACAAAATCGTTCAACATCTTTTCCCATATTAAGCCAATAAAATCGTTTTGATAACCGGTCTCTAGTTTTGTCGGCACCGAGGTGCCCCCCCAAGATGTGTGAATGTGCCAGATGCAAAACAGTTTCCCTATGTGCTTCAGGTACCACCAGTTGTTCAATAAATTCCCCCTCCAAATGATCTGAGATCACTCTGAAAAGGCAACCGTCCTTTTCTATAAAGTGTGGGGTTTTCACACCCCCGGAATTACGCTCTTGGTAATAAGAGTCAATAGCAGGGCGAGCCTGTTTAAATGCATATTCTAATGAGCTATCAGTATGCTGCAAACGCACAAAATCTGATTGTTCGTTAACACTCGGTTTGTGTTCGAGGCGTTTGAAATCTGGGAAGATGTAGAAGGAGCAGCCCATTCTGGAAGATTGTCGGGGGTGACCTCCTCCGTCTCGCTGGAGAGATCGGGTTCAATATCTAAGTTGGGCTCTAGATTTTCCCCGGCCGCTACCAGTTCTTCGTCTTGGATTTCTTCTTCTTCTCCCCCCCCACCAAGTTCATTAGTGGACTGGACTACTGGTCCCTTACATTTATTAATCAGTTTCGAAAAAGGGCATTTCTCCGTCCTATGAGTAATGGCCAAGGGCACGAGTCCGAAACGGCAGACCAAACCTTAAAGTGGCGCCCCCTATAAGTTAAAGGAAGAAGTAAAGTCTGATAATCTTTAACATCACCATGTACACAGCGTATTTTTACAGTCTCACAGTCTCTAAGGCATTGTTCATTAAGACAGTCTCGTCTCACAATACAAAGGTCACTTCCGAATCTAACAATGCTGAGATTTCTGTGTCCCAATTTCACCGGGATCAACAAGCCATCTTTTCCATCCGGATATGTAATAGTTGAGCAACAAATCTCGGCCAGTCCAATCTCCATTGAATGAGCTGGAGACAAGCGACAATCTCTTGCCAAATGGCCGAGCTGATCACATCGGAAACATCTACGGTCGGCTCCGTTTCCGAAATATCCTCTGCGACGTCCACGTCGACGTGCTCTGTAGCCTCCACGGTCTTGTCGACCCTGTTGCCGCTGTCTCCCCAGAAACAGGCGTCCCATCTACGACTGGATTTCCCGGGGTCCTACCTGACCCCATTAGATTTTCAGGTCCTGCAGCTTGTCGATCGAGCGCGAGAATGTCCTGGACGTTCGTTCACAGGTTGCGAAGCAGCACGAAATCCACCGCTCTTTCTCCAAGTGGACTGTGAACCCTCTAATCGTCTGGACATAATCGTTAATGATTTAATATCATGGCGTAGAAATTCATCTCGAAGAACTTCAGGTATGCCGGCCAGTAATATATTCACGACAACTGTTTCCATACGTCTCCTTCAAACCAACAGTGCACTTTATGTATCAAATCTTGAATTTGCGCACGGATTGGGTCATCCATGTTTAGTTTCCAGTCTTTAAGTGCAAATGTTTTAGACTTCTGAAATAAGTCTTCGGCGGCATCCATCTGTGCAACCACTCCTGGTACCACTTGTCACGCTTGGGTCACAGATTTGCACAGAGACACAGAAGGTCGTAGAAAAAGAAGGATTTTTATTCAGACACCGCAAACACATGAGCTTAAACGTGCTCCATGACAAGTCAGATATAACAGTTCCGCTAGGAGCAGAGAGAGATAAAAGCAAACAATCAATTCCCAAACTGACAGGCGCTGCAAGGCTTATAAGTCGGCGGAGTACCGCGCGAGGCTTGTATTACGCGTTATAGTGCAAGGATAAGGAGCAATGTGTAGTCAGTGTTTCAGGGTTTGTGGTTTTCCCAGGGCGTCTGTCTCTATTTGGGGTGCGATCAGCCCTCCAGCTCATATATATATATATATATATATATATATATATATATATATATATATATATATATATATATATAACAGTATATGTTATATAAAGTATGTAGTGTTTTTATTTTCCCACTCACGTAAATCATATAAAGTTTCCTTTCCGTTTTGATCTATTGTTGCAACTTCCCTCTTATGAGCAAATTGTGTTTGTTTAAGAATATCTTTAGACATCAGTTATTATTAATAAAACTGCCATTTGTCTTAAGGCATCATGTTTATAAAACCTAACGTATCCAACCAGTTTTTATAGAAATATATGATCCTTTTTCAAAAAAAGAAAAGAACACTGTGTCGCTGACTGTCCCTGTCCTTAGTGCTGTTACTGTCCACTTGTTAAAATTCTTTAATTCGTTCTGAGTTGTGCAATCAGGTCAGATGCCGAAGAAATGAAGAGCATAAAGCGACTGGTTCAAATACTCATTTATTCCAATGGCTATTAATCTTACAAAGAAGTTTAACTTTATATCCACAGACTTAAATTAAGGAAATGAGCTGTTATCACTTAAACCAATCTATTTGATCAATTTTTTTTTTTTTTACAGTAAGTTGCTTGCTGCTATAGTTCATATTTATAATACATTTGTTCTTAGTGATGTTTTTAATGTTATTTCAAGGCATCTTTGTAAAACACCCTGAGATAATATGGAGGAATGTTTCGGACAAAATTAAATAAATAAATAAATGCGTAAATAAATAAAAGTACTGTGAAATGTGAGCATAAATAAATAAATGTATCATGAAATGAAGAATGTATCATGAAATGATAGCATAAATAAATAAATGTGTCACGAAATATGTTTTTTGTTGCTTATTTATTGATTTCATTTTGTCCGTAACATTCCTGCAAACCGTCATGAAATACGGCTTGAAATAAAACTGTCACTTTCACTCGTCAAAGTTGAGAGGGTGGGCTCTAACACGCCCTCTAGTTTCTGATTGGTGAATCGATAGCACAAGAATTAATTAGAAAAATGCTTACTACTGCCGATGAAATGGATTCTGCCGAAGATATTACGTATTTCAGAGAGAGAATTGAAGATTTATCGGAAGAAATTACAATGTTGGCGGCCCTTTTAGACTCCGATATAGATTAAACTATTTTTGAAATTATCAAAGAACAGGACTCTACTGCACTCCAGTTCAGGTGACAAAGTTCCCTGCTCTGGACGTCCATCCTTTGATATTCCAGCTGAGTCAATAGAACACCTTCTGTTATGCGGTTTAAAAGTACGACAGATTGTAGATCTATATGGTGTATCGGAGAAGACGATCACAAGGCGAATGAGCCAGTTTGATATACGGTAAGCTGCAACGGCTCTATTAGTTTAGGTAGCATTCTTTGACATGGAATGCCCAAAGCAGCTCCAACTAATATTTTGAACTGAACAACTTTACCATTGATCAGAGCTGTAAAGTTGTTTGAAAAAGTAGCTGCGAATCTGCACCTGACTTTATACTCGTAAAACAAGGGTCAAATACTCAGTTCAAAATATTAGTTGACGCTGCTTTGGGCATTCCATGTCAAAGTACCTAAACTAATACAGCCGTTGCAGTTTACCGTATGTCAAACTGGCTCATTCGCCTTGTGATCGTCTTCTCCTTTTTAAACTTTTAAACCGCATAACAGAAGGTGTTCTATTGACTCAGCTGGAATATCAAAGGATGGACGTCCAGAGCAGGGAACTTTGTCACCTGAACTGGAGTGCAGTAGAGTCCGTTCCACCTGTTCTTCGACATTTTCAAAAATAGTTTAATCTATATCGGAGTCTAAAAGGGCCGCCAACATTGTAATTTCTTCCGATAAATCTTCAATTCTCTCTCTGAAATACGTAATATCTTCGGCAGAATCCATTTCATCGGCAGTAGTAAGCATTTTTCTAATTAATTCTTGTGCTATCGATTCACCAATCAGTAACTAGAGGGCGTGTTAGAGCCCACCCTCTCAACTTTGACGAGTGAAAGTGACAGTTTTATTTCAAGCCGTATTTCATGACGTTTTGCAGGAATGTTACAGACAAAATGAAATCAATAAATAAGCAACGAAAAACATATTTCGTGGCACATTTATTTATTTATGCTCTCATTTCATGACATATTTATTTATTAAGGCTCTCATTTCATGGCACATTTATTTACTTATGCTCACATTTCACAGTACTTTTATTTATTTATTTCATTTTGTCCGAAATATTCCTCCATAATCCACAGTGGCTGCAGCCAGACCCCTCTCGTTGCCGGCCGGATCTGCGTGCGCGTGCGTATTGAAAGGCTACGTCATCACACACTTTACGGTGATGCCCAATCTGTTTAACGCATGCGTGAATGCTTGAAGGCGGTCTCCGCCGACGGTGGAGGTCACGTGTTTCCGCTCCGACTGTGGAGGTCACGTGTTTCCGCTTACTGTGGAGCTCCACAGTGGCTGCAGCCAGGTGCTCTTGAAAATTTCTGGCCCATTAATAGGGCAGGGTTAGCAGTTTGGAGTGTGGCAGTGGCAGCAAGCACAACAGCAGGATACAGAGAAAAAGAATAGAATAGAGGTGGTTTGATGACATAATTAATGGCAAGATCTTATTTATTTAAAAACGATTTACAAATATGCACAGCTAATTGGCAGCTGTGATCAGGTTATGCTAAATTAAAGTCATCACCCATGATTTAAATGCTGAGATCCAATGGACACTCTGCATGAAAACCAACAAAATTGGCAGGAACCAGAAGGATGAATTGTCATTGTCATGGAAGTTTAGAGTAATGGATGATTTCACATGAGTATTCTCTTAACAAAGACAACTTCTTAGAATTGATATAAATCGATGTTAACTTGGAATATTTGTTAAAACCCAGTCACATTAGAGGACTTTTCCAGCTGTAGCCTTCATTTACCTAATCATAGTGAGTGGATGCCAGTCGGCAGTGCACTCCCATGAAGGACAGCCATCTAGTGTGAAATGTAGAATGATTCACTCCAAGTAGCCCATGACTCACTCATTTTTGTCTTCAGTTGTAGGTGCAGGCTGTGTAGACATGAGAGCTGACAACCAATGAATACTCATCCAGTAATACAATGAACAGAATGCAGTGATGTGGAATGTAAGAAATGTGGACTTTTTGGACCTTGCACACAGAATTAAAGCAATGTCTGTCTGATTGTTCATGCTTTATGTACCACAAAAAAAAAAAGAAGAAAAGGCTGAGACTTAAACTGAGCCTGCCTTCATTTTTAACTCTTCATACAACTACAGCTCTGTCAGGCAGAATATTGTTAGGTTGGAAGGACGAGGAGGACTCAGTCACTAAATATCACATGCCCAGTGATTTTCAGTTGTAAAAAAAGCTTACATTGGTTTGGTGACATCTTATAACCACACAAACAATCAGGCATTGGACAAGAAACTAAATACAGAGAAAACTGTAATCCAATGGGTTTAATTGTAATCTTCTTGTGGAGTGAATATTGAAAAAAAAAAGATTGATAATTGCAATCATGACAGATGTTTCTGGCACACCTTTAAAATCTGTGTCATATTTTGTTTTTCCCAGCAATCTCCGTGCCAACAACCAAGACTGCCCAATGGTGTAGAACTCCCAGGGCTGCTTGGATTTGCAGTTCATTTAAGTAGTGCACTGGCTATCTTTCTCAATCTCTCGCAGATCATTTTCGGAAATCCTATCAGGTTCCGGTGCCTCCATCACTTCCGGTTCTGACACCTCCGATGACATCACTTTTGGCGCCGACATTTAAAGACGCCATCTTTGCTTGCATGAGTCAGTTCAATTGTCGACTCCGATCTGTGAAGATCTGTTGTTGTTTTTTCAACCTTTTTGCAGCCAAGACATAATATACGGGTGGCTGCACCAAACCTTCATGATGTCTCAGTGTGATGCTTGTGACAGCTCACAAAGCTGCAAACAACATGTCAAACATTCACATTTATAAAACAAATAAAAATGAAAATGAAGAGAAATTATAAGATTTCTGTGCACGCAATATAAAATCAGAGCGAATTTCAACCATTATACATAATGGTATTACAACTGCCACTTTTTCTCTTTCTTTGTTTACAAAACAGAAGCTTGTCTGCCCACACATTTGTCAAGAATGTGCTCAACAGGTAAAAGTGATACTAGGTAGGGGACTTCAGTTCCCTGTGACCACCAAAGGCAGGGAATGTGAATGAAGCCCAGAAGCATTTTGCAACAACATGACATTGACAATTAGGATATTTTACAATGGCTGGATGTCGCTCTGAATTGGGATTAAGGACAAGTTCCTCAAAACCCATATTATGTTATGGCCAGATGTTTTATGTTTTATAGGTCATGATAGACTTATCAGGGTACTTTTTATGGTATGTTGTTAATACTAAATGTCTATTAAACTCATCCAGAACAATGTGTCGGGATGGAGGCAGTGGTAGTACATTCTATACATTCTCACACACATGCGCAATTCTGTGCCAGACCGGATGTGGCAGAGTGCACTGACTCTTTTATTCGCTTTTCTGCAGGCCGTTCACAGGAAATTCCACTTGGCCCTGTTGACGTCACTTCCTGGTCCGAACTTGTGGATGAAGACCCTGCCGTTCCCGGCCCACTTTGACGTCAGTTCCTATACTGGCCTTTAAAAGGCTCCACTTTTTCCCTATCCCCTCAGTTCTGTTTTGGACTGACTTGTGCACATCAGTGCTACCACTTATTTCAATTTTGCAACCAGGAAATAATATATGGGTGGCTGCATGCCCCAAACTTTGCTATGGCTCTTTGTCAAGTTTGTGACAACATCTTCTAAAAGACGTCTTTCACCTAACACCACAACAGTGTGTTTTTTTACATATCATATTGGTTGCATCCAGTAACATCTCTGCAGTGAGGACAACTGGGGTGTTGCATCCCTCCATTACCCCGCAGTTGGCACTGTGCTGCAAAAATTAGGTACAGGAGGTCCCCTTGTTATAAACAACATCTGTTCCTAACTCTGGATTTAAATGGAATTTGTAGGTAAGTTGGAGCAAGTACATACGGTTCTCATTTAGAATCAGTTAGTCAAATGTTTGTCTTAGTATATAGTATAAATTTTACCTTACTAGGCATATACAGCATCTTACGAAACACTACTACTACTACTACTACTTCTACTACTACTTACTAATAATAATAATAATAATAGAAGATACACATATGGTACTTTACTGAAGAGAGACACTCTTTATCCTTTATAATTGTTCAGATATTTGATCAACTGTAGCCTAATGCTTTTCCAATGACAAATGGCATTTCACATTTTACTGATCACTTCAATTATTTCCACATTATTTTCATTTGTGATAGTTTTCCTTTTCTTTAATGCATCACCATAATTTGCATGGAATTTTTTTTCTTTGGAGATATAGTTAGAACGGTAAATAAGAGAAAAATTTAAGCCAAATACATAGTGTTAAAAGTAATGGTATTTGACGTCCTTCATCCAGTCAACAAATCACTGACGGCAGAAGCCTGAAGCCATGCAATGTTTCATAAGCATCACAAAGTATTGTAGTGTGTGCCTTCATTATTATGAACCATTGTATTTAACTTTATGGCAGTCTGTTCTTAAGAATGAGTTGTCCATAAGTGGGACGTTCTTAGCCCAGTGGCTGCCCATTTTGGGGGTTTTAGAGGCCAATTAATATAATACTATGGTCTGCTTTTTGATTTTAGGACATTTTTGACGACCTTCATTTTGACATACGAATTCCAGAAGTGGCATTTTGATTTTATTTTGGGCACACCTCAAACAGCAAATCCCAGCAGTGGTTGGCAGGTGGTATTTTGGCCTGGAACCCCTAGAGATCTTGTTTTTCTTTTTTTTTCCTTTTTTTCTGTCCATCCTGTTCAACTGAGATATCTTCTAATACTGCACTTTGGTGGATGTATTGTATGACAACTTAAAATTTGGACAGATCTTTGTCATTAGTCATTAGCACTAAAACATAAGTAACATGATAGTTATAACTGGATACTAACCCTCACCTATTCTGTTTCTGTTCTCGGTACTCAAATGTGGCCATTGGTGCCACGACCCACCTGCCAAGTTGTTTGCCTGCCTATGATAAAGTCATCCCTGATGGAGGATCACAGGAATCATGGGAAAGAGGGGTCCTTTCATCGGAGCAACGTTTTAGCCATAGCATGGCCAAATGGGGAGGCAGCTTGATGGATGAGGTCTCCAGGACTCTAAAAATATCCAAACCTAATTATGTCATATCATCTACTGTTAAACCGTACTTCTAAAATTTTTATTTTTATGCTGTATTGAGAATTTGTTCTGTTCTGTGTATTGTATTGTATTGACCCCCTACTTTTGACACCCACTGCACGCCCAACCTACCTGGAAAGGGGTCTCTCTTTGAACTGCCTTTCCCGAGGTTTCTTCCATTTTTCCCTACAAGGTTTTTATTGGGAGTTTTTCCTTGTCTTCTCAGAGAGTCAAGGCTGGGGCTGTCAAAAGGCAGGGCCTGTTAAAGCCCATTGCACTTCCTGTGTGATTTTGGGCTATACAAAAATAAACTGTATTGTATTGTATTGTATTGTATTGTGTGATTTTTTTGATGTCTTTATCATTTGGTGCTGGTAGTCTGTACATATTGTGTATTTTCCTTACTTACGCCTTATCACTTATGCTGTAGTTGCCCAGCTATCTGGTAATTCTTCACTGCCACCCAGTGCCTGTCTCACCTCCTCCCTGAACTCATCCCTGCAGTCTTCCTTTTTCAGCGTCCACCATTTGATCTTTATCTCTGTCCTCACTCTCTTTCTCTTCTTGATCTCCAATGTCATCCTATAGACCACCATCCTATGCTGCTTAACTAGACTTTCCCCTGCCAACACTTTGCAGTTTTTAATCTCCTTCAGATTGGCCTCCTGTATAGGATATAATCTACTTTTGTGTAGCTTCCTCCACTCTTGTACATCACCCTATGTTCCTCCCTCTTCTTAAAATATGTATTCACCACAGCCATGTCCATCCTTTTGGCAAAATCCACTATCCTCTGACCTTCTTCATTCCGCTCCTTGACACCATACCTACCCATCACCTCCTTGTCTCCTCTGTTCCCTTCACCAACATGTCCATTGAAATCCATTCCAATCACCACTTTCTGTCCCTTGGGCACACTGTCCATCACTTCATCCAACTCACTCCAGAATAAGAATAATCTGGAATAACCCCTACCCCATTTCTTATCCCATCCACACTAATATATTAATTATAAATATATATTAATATATGTATATAATATGCTCACTAATATATTCTTATATATATTCTAATATATTCCTATACATTTTTATGAGTTTTGAAAGAGTTATCATGCACTGCACTGCATCATCCTGGTAATAAATGGTCCTTCATTCAATGTGTTAAACATTAAATGTTTTACAGCTGTTTGTCCCAGAGAGCTGCAGTTTCATATCTCATATCAGTTGCCATTTCAAAGGTCATTGCTTCTCCTGCTACCTGCTGTTCAGAAACTCTGCTTAATTTAAGAGATGGAGATGTGAAAATGAACAATAAAAAAAAATCATACACTTCAACACTCCACCTCTTTTAATTTGTTTTGGATGAATTATAGGTCCATAATTGTTAAAGGAAATGAAAGGTCAGAGTCTGTGCGGACTGCCACGTATGCACCAAGTGTAGCTGGGATTGTGCAGCAAAAACAGAGAGAAACTTCAAACCTGACAAGGCGAAACAGTGCTACGAGGATAACAACAGTCCTTATAATGAACATAAACAGTTCCTTTAACAACCCAGGTGTTCAGTTTGTTAGCAAATGGTCATTTAATTTCTCAGAAAAGAAAAACAGTTTATGCAGTTAATCCATTTCACGAAGGATGTGGCTCACTATAGATGTGAAATTAGAGGAAGTGTCTGACATATGTGCAACGTTTGCTTCCAACCACAGCATACATTCCTGCTTTGCTCACAAGGACCATAGCCAGAGCCATCCTATTCTGAAGAGTAACAGTATGCACAGCGACCAGTTCTGTTGACATGTCACTGACTTTTTCTCAGTCCAGTAGGTGACAGTCTCCAGGGCTTCTGCCAGCTGAGTAATAGGTAGTCCATACTCGGCAGCAGTTGACCAAGAAGGAATAGGAGCCTTGAACCATAGTCTGCAGTGAAATTGGCGGGGGATCATCTACTGGCCTAAGGGTCATTCAGTCTTATGAAAGGGTACTGTGAAATTAATACTGACAATGTTCTGTACATGAATTAAAAAAGGGTGCACAGTCTCATGATGCAGAACATTGGCAAGATCGTAGGATCCACAGCATTCACTAAGTGACCAAGTGTAAGCATTTTGAGCATATACAAAACAAGTTCCATTGGTACTATTAGAGATTTAGTAAGATATGTTGTAACACATCTGAGATGATGTGGAAAGTCAGGAGAACTAATATTGAACTGCTAGGTGTCTTTGACTAAAGGATGCTCATCTGCAAGAACAAGACTCTTGGATGATGGATGAGTCTCCTACAAAAACAGAACTGAAAACACAGCTCTGCATAAAACACACTAAGGGTTCTGGTGTTGATGCAGGGGCTTGTGAAACTAGAAAAAGAGGTGGGATTTGGCGAACAGGCTGAACTTCAGGGTAATAAAAAGGTTCATAATGATGGAGAAATTTCTTGCATTAATGCTAAAAGTATCAAAAAAACAAGAGAGTTGGAGTTGTATGTAGCTGAAGATAATTCTGATATTATAGCAGTAACAGAAACCTGGTTACATAAAAAAGATGGGTATGAGTATAATATGGAGGAATACATATTTTTAGGAAGGAGAGAAAGAATGGAATTTGGTGGGTTGCCATTCCTGACAAATAGAATTTAAAAGTAATTCTTCATCAATTGGATGATGAGCCTTATCTTAGTGAGGTTGTCTGGATTAACAGGGAAAGCATTAGGGTATGAGGCCTTAATTTAGGAGTGTGCTATGGACCCCCAATGAAGGCAATAATTTCCATAAACTTTTTTCAGTAACATTAAAAAGGCACAATAGCAGGGGGATATTATAGTCATGGAGGACTTTAATTACCCAAATATTAATGGGCTAACCTTACAAATAGCCGGAGATTTTAGACATAATCAGTGACTGTTTTATTTTACAGTATGTTAAAGCACCAAAGCAGGGAGAAGCCTGTTTAGATTTAGTATTTTGTAAAAACAAGGACAGAATTGAGGGTGTAGAGGTGATTGGACTACTAGGGTCAGGTGGCCATAATATAATACAGTTCTCAGTGTTTTGGAAGATTGCGGATGCTAAGACTAAAATTGTTAAGTTTAACTTTGTAACAGTAAATTTGGAATAGACCAGGCAAAGGCTACAAGGGATAAACTGGAATAAGCTTTTAAGTTTGCAGAGAGTCTAGGAGCAGTGTAATATGTTAAAACCATATTACATATATAATATATGTATATATAATATATAAAATTTGGAGTTAGTAGGGGAAAAAAAACTCAACAGTGAGTTAATAAAAAGTTAAAAAAAGAATCTAGAAAGGAGAAAAAAGAAAAGAAAGGTGCATAAGAGTAATAACTGCAATGTATATCATAGGAAGTAAGAGAACATGAAGAAAACCATTAAGAAGGATATTAGGGAAGCTAAAACAAATTGAGGAATATAGCAGATAAGGTGAAAGAAAACCGTAAGACATTCTTTTAGTATTTCAGTAGTAAAAAAAGCAGTCAAGGAGGAAGTGGAGTCCATTAGGAATAGTAAAGGGGGAATGCTCTAAACTTGCATTTCTCTGAGGTCTTCACATGTGAGGAAGTGGATAATCTCCCACTGATTAAAGGGACCACTAAGAAGGTACTGAGTGATTTAGAAATTGTATAGGGAGAAGTACTGCTCAGATTAAAAATCCCAAAATCAAACAAATCAACAGGAGAAGATGGTACTGTATTTACCCTTGAGTTCTTAAAGAGGTTAGCAAGTACGGATATAAACCCTTGATGGATATTTTTAGGAACTCACTTCATGGCAGGAAAATGGCAAATATAATGCCATTATATTAAAAGGGTGATTGGGTGGATTGAAGCAACTATAAGCCAGTAACTTAATGTGCATCACAGCAAAATTAATGGAAGGAATTATTAAGGATAAAATTGAGCAACACAGAGCTTAACTGAAGAATCAGCTTAGGTTCAGAATTGAAAGGTCATGTTTTATCATCATGTTGGAATTCTATAAGGAAGCAACAAAATGATAAATGAAAGTGGAGCATGTGATAATATTTATCTGGACTTTCAGAAAGCATTTGATAAGGTGCCACATGAGAGGTTGGGCATCAAATTGAAAGAAGTGGGAGTTCATGGTGATATTTTTAGACGGGTGCAGAATTGGCTCAGACACAGGAAGCAGACGGCTATGGTGTGAGGAACCGCATCAGAATTGGCCGATGTTAAGAGTGATGTCCATAACTTGCATTAATTGGGGCACAGAGCAGGGAATATAAAGAAGTACTGCAGGATTTTACTTCTATTGCGGACCAAGCCTGTGTATGTTCTTCTAATTGTGTCCAGGTTTTTATAGCTTGTATATAGCTTGTATGTTTGCTGCCTAGTAATAAAACTGGAAGTTAGGTAGAGCCATGCCACCTTCTGCCTTAGGTCTTTGTAGGGTTGCTCTTTGGATACGTGGATGTTTTGAGTTCCAAATAAAAGAGGTTATTGTTAAATCTAATTGCTTAAAAAATGATTTATTGATGTATATTTGGATGTTTTGAAACACAAAAAGGAGCTTAGTAAGAATATTAATCTTAACAGTTTTAATTCTTCCAGCTAGAGTGAGATGAAGGGTTGATCATCTATGCAAGTCTTGCTTAATTTTTACCATGCAGACAGCAAAATTTTGTTGATAAAGAGCTTTATGTTTACTTGTGATGTTTACCCCGAGGTATTTAAACTGTTCTGCAATGATTAAAGGTAGGGTATCTAATCTAATATTAAATGCTTGAGAATTCACTGGAAAGTGTACACTTTTATTCAGATTAATTCTGAGACCAGAGATCTTTTGAAATTCTGTGAGTGCTGTTAAGACTGCAGGCACAGAATTTTGTGGGTCTGATATATACAGTACCATATCATCTGCATATAGAGAGATTTTCTGTTCCAGTCCTTATCTGATAATCCCCTTTCTCTGATCAGTATTTCGAAGGTGTTCAATGGCGATTGCAAACAGTAGCGGTGACAAGGGGCATCCTTGTCTAGTGCCACGTTCTAGTTTAAAGTAGTCTGAACAAATGTTGTTGATACAAACTGAAGCTTCTGGATTGGTATACAGTAATTTAATCCATGCACAAATGTTTGGGCCAAACCCAAATTTCTCTAATGTAGTAAAAAGGTATTTCCATTCAATCATGTCAAATGCTTTTTCTGCATCCAATGATAATAATATTTCTGTGGTGTTTGATTTAGTTTGTGAGTATATTACATTAAACAGGCGTCGAAGATTTGAAGATAAGTGTCGGCCCTTGATAAATCCAGTTTGGTCTTGTGATATTACCGAGGGGAGCACTTTCTCCATCCTTCTAGCTATGATTTTTGAGAGTATGTTAACGTCATTATTCAAAAGTGAAATTGGTCTGTATGATGCACATGCTTGGAGAAAAGTTTGAGGAAGAGTTTGATTGTCTCTGGCTTCTGTAAATGTTCCTAATAGGAGGGGAGCTAGGTGAGCGGAGAATTTCTTATAAAATTTTGCTGGGTAGCCATCAAGGCCTGCTGCTTTCCCGCCTTCAAGTGCCTTTATAGCATCTAGTAATTCTGATCGGCAGAGGTTTATCGAATTCCTCCACAACTATACTATACTCGGCAATATACAAATAACCCAATTGTGCTTCACTCACTTAGAATATGGAACCAATTTAGAAAGCATTTTAAGATGGAGAAGCTTTTATCTGTGGCACCTCTGCAAGAGAACCACCTCTTTCAACCTTCCCAAACATATGCAGTTTTTAAAATCTGGAAAAAATTTGGGATTAACTTGCTTAGAGATCTTTATATAGACAACGTCTTTGCATCCTATGAACAATTACATTCCAAATTTAACATTCCAGCTACATATTTCTTTCACTATCTTCAAATTAGGAACTTTGTTAAACAGAACCTTCCCGATTTTCCTCATCTTGCACCCTCATCCATGCTGGAAAATATATTGCTCAATTTCAAGGACTCATACACCATCTCTGCAATATATAAAATAATTTTCTTTGTGCGTGTGTGTTTCTGCATGTGAATAAAATTTACTTTAACCAAAGTAAATCAGTAAACGTAAAGCTTTATTTGAGATGTTGAAAACGGAGCTGAAGTTTTGTTTTAGTGATGTGAAAGAAAAACCTGCAGATGTTCATTATGCCTCTGAGCTGCTACCCTTCATCACTAAACCCCTTTCTTTTATGTATTTGTAAACTTTCTGACTCTTCATCCCTCAGTTATATGTGACCCACTGTGAGTCGTAAAATTGTGAGGTCAAAATGTCAATTACTGTTGTGTACTCAAGCTGTTGGTGTCAGAAAGAGTTTTGATTAAGAGGCACATAACAATTAACAACTAGGTCAGGGAACACTTAAAATATGAAGCGTTTAATGAGCTACTTAAATTACAATGGGATTTGTTAAAATCTAGTACATTAAATGATTTTAAGAGGAAGTTTACAATGTTCTACTTTAATGACATAATAAACTACGACTTAAAGTTGAAATTTCAAAATTAAAGTGTTTTTTTCTTCATTGTGTCCTATTTTTTTCTTGGCCCTAATATGCTTTCGTATGACACTTAGACACTTGCCTTTTCACGTTAACTTTGATATCTGACCACTTCTTTTTTTATTTTGGACGCTGTACGACTTTCTGAACCTGAACTTTTCAGTGCCTTTGCCATGCTGTGCCACACCATGAATTTCTTTTTGTTGCTTACACCAGTCCTTAAGTCACCAAACAGTGCGCTTTTCCATACACACATTTGCAGTTTTTTTTCCGTACACATGTTTAATTATAAATTCTATGCATGTTATACATGAGGCCCCTGGTGTGAAATGAAAGCCTAGCAGAATAGGCAATACCCACTTTGTCCTACATTAGCTTTTGCTGACACACTCCTGTTTTGGGCTTTTCACTATAGAAATACCTCTACCTCGTAACTGGCCAATCACAAAAATTTCTTGGGTCACCCTTTTATCTGCTAAGAAATCAATATGTACATTTTTTAATTTTCAAAGAGCTTTTGTTTTGTTGGGCTCAAAACTTTCCTTGTGCAGAATAAAAAAGTGGATTTACTCAACTTTGAGCTCATATGACATCTTTCCTTGTATCGCTGCAAGGGGATGCTCATTTATAACACAACTCTTCAGAGTGGTATGGGAAATGGGTGCAGTACCTTTAAATTGATAGGATGGGGTAGTGACTCCTGCTATTTACACATAATATCACCACCCTTCACTTACTTTACACAGTCCGCTAATTCCTGCAGTCCAGATTGCAAAATGTGAACTTCAAGCAGCACACTAAATACCATGTAATAATTTGGCAGTTTCTATTACTACTTGAAATCTGTCTCATACTGAGGAATAAATCAGCTATGGAGATTATCATTGCTTAAGATAGGTAAGAAGGAGCACATGTGTTCTCTAAATAAATAGTTCAAAGTTAACAAGAAGACACAGATAGACATGTCCTGGTGATTATGGTTGCTGTTTGTCTTATGCTGGTTATTTCATGTTGTATACTTTGCTTTTGGCAATACATGCCTCTTCCTAACCCTTTAATTTATGGTACTGGTGTCTATCTGGGTATGGGTGTATACTAGAGAGTGTCAATTGAGTCTAAACTGTCTTAATTTATATACCCTCTGAACAACCTGCTTAAATCTACATCACAAGTGCACGCATAAACAAAAAACAGATTATGCATTCTGGGTACTGTATATGGACATGGAGACTACAGCTAGGTTTCCATCTGCTTGATTAGTAGCTATCAATCAAATCAAAGTACCATACAAAATTTCCTATTTCAATGGTGTGTTCCCTTTAAACTATGGGGGGGAAATCCTAAAAGGTTAATGATACCCTTGTGCATGTTAATTGAAGTTGATGGCATAAGGAGCCATGGAGTGTACTGGAAACATGAGGCACGAGACAGGACCAAAGCCTGATTGGGGTGACAGTCCAATGCAGGGCACATTGGGTCATATGGAGACAAGCTAAATAAACAGACATTCTAGTAAACAAAATTGATAAAAGAAACAAATAATCTTCTAATAATGCCAGTTGCATTGAATTTGGTTTGGGGATTTTCACACAAACCCTGTAAAACCTCAATGCTGAAACATAACCAAAGGACAGCACCAACCATCACTCATTAATCACCCTCAGAGAATTTTTTTTTTATTTTATTAAAATCAAATAACATTCCATACAAATAAGTCAAGTTTTACAAAAATAGGTTCAAAACAAAATAAACAAAAACTATTTAATAAAAACACACCTAGACATAGTCATCAAATTATTGCTCCGTAAACAACCCCCTATGTGCTGCAGCCAGGTGTTACATGAGCACCCCTTTCGCCTGGTCATGCCACTCGGGTCCTAAACAATGAGGACCCTGTGAGATCACCCTTGGGGAATCACGCCACATGACAGTAGTGCCATAACTGATGCTCCTTCACAATGCAGGCAATGTCTCTCATTCTGGACTCCATGAGCAACCTCTCATTTGACACAAAGCCAAACCAGCAGTACCCAAAGATTCTCCGAAGAGACACAGTACCTAAGGAATTCAGTTTTTGTCTCAGGTCAATGGATAGTGTTCATGTCTCACAGCCATATATTAAGACAGGAAACACCAGGACTCTAAAAACATGGACTTTTATCGTTTCGTATAGATATTGGGAGCGCCACACACCCCTTTCCAGTGACCTCATGATGCCCCCATGCTTTCCCAATCCGTCTACTGACTTCATATAAAGAGTCACCAGAGACATGAATGTCACTGCCGAGGTAAGCAAACCTCTTGACAAGGTCGACATTCTCTCCGCAAACACAGACACTGCTGACGGCTGTGTCTAAGAGGTCATTAAAGGCCTGGACCTTGGATTTTATCCAGGACGCTAACAAACCCAGACACTCAGACTCCTCGTTCAGTCTCTTGAGAGCCCTAATCTGAGCCTCCATTGACTCTGCAAATATCACAGCATCGTCAGCAAAGTCAAGATCAATGAATTTTTCTTCATCAACAGATTCCACACAGCCGCTATGACACCTAGTCCATGCAAACACTGAACACAGTAGGAGCAAGAACACAATCCTGATGAATCCCAGAATCAACCGGAAAAAATGCAGAGGTCCTGCCTCCACTCTGCACAGTACTCACAGTACCAGTGTACAGGCCGGACATGATATCCGGCAACCATGAGGGGATCCTGTGATATCTCAGGATGTCCCATAGGGCAGTTCAATCAACTGAGTCGAACGCTTTATGAAAATCGACAAAGGCTGCAAAGAAGCCTTTGTGATCCAAGAGAACCCTTGGTGCGAGGATGTGTTTGATGGCAGTCTTCTTAGGCATAAAATCAGATTGCTTGATGTCACTGGTAGGTGAGCAAGTGATCACGGATCCTATTGAGGACAACCCTAACAAAGACCTGACCCGGCATTGAGAGGAGTGTTATTTTCCTGTAGTTGCTACAATCTAGGTGATCATCCTTCCCTTTCCAGATAGGGACGACAAGTCCCATTTTCCAGTCAGTAGGGATGATGTCAGTCTCCTAAATCAAAGAAAAGATTGCTTGCAATGCCAGGAAGACAGCCTTACCACCAGCCTGGAAAAGTTCACCCCAGATACCACAGATCCCTACAGCCTTCCCTACCCTTAGCTGGTTCAGTCACAACCATCGGAGACCCAATGGGGTCAGGCCAGTAAGGGGTCAGAACTGGTGTAGTGCTGGTGAAGCTGGCTCTTGGGGACGACCCAGAGTGTTTCCTATTCTGATTTGAATGCATGGCAACACTGATGCGCTGGGACAGGGGAGACTGGGCAGCTATTTTGGCCCCATTTTTAACCAGAGAGGTCCTACAAGTCATGTGAAACCTCCATCCCAAAAGGCTTGATGGTCATGACTTCCTAAAGCAACTGATCCACCTCCACTCAACTATGAGCCTCATGGCCAAGGGGTGCCAGTTTAACCTGTGGCACATTGACCCAGACCACCCTATATGAGGAAAGATCCAGGACTTAGTAGACCTAATTTGAAGCTGTTTCCATGGGGACACCTTTGACACCACACCAACACCACAGATGAAAGACACCAACATAGGAACTCCACAATGGGGATTGAACATCAGTGCTTTCACTGTGACCAACAGGGACATCTGGCTCAGGAGTGTCACCTGCCACCTGGGCAAACTATGGACATTGGTCTGGCCCAGGTATGTGGCTCACAAGAATTCCCCCTGATGTCAGAGAAGGACAATTTTAAGGTCTGTGTTAAATTGGTTGGCCATGAAATTCCGGTGCTGTTGGACTCTCATAGCGACCTCTGAGTAGTCCACTGAGACTTGCTCCAGATAGAAATCATACAGTAGAAGCAGTTATTAATTTGTTAGGGATTGGTAGTACAAGAACCTTATTTATTTTTTAATGATTGCAATAGGGCAGCATGGTGGCACGGTGGTAGTGCTGCTGCCGCGCAGTAAGGAGACCTGGGTTCGCTTCCCGGGTCCTCCCTGTGTGGAGTTTGTATGTTCTCCCTGTTTCTGCTTGGGTTTCCTCCAGGTACTCCAGTTTCCTCCCACAGACAAGCAGGTTAGGTGCATTGGCAATCCTAAATTGTCCCTAGTGTGTGTGTGTGTGTTCCTGCCTTGCTGGCTGGGATTGGCTCCAGCAGACTCCTGTGACCCTGTGTTAGGATATAGCGGATTGGACAATGACTGACTGACTGATTGCAATAGATTCAAAAGAAACACATTTGTGCAGTTTCAATGATAGTAATTTACTTGATTTTGCACTGGAAACATCATACTGTGGGGGAACATGGTGAATCTCAATTTCAGCCCTCTAAAGAAGCAAGGAATTTATTTACGATATGGCCATGGAAATCTCTTATTCATAATCAAGATCTTCCACATGGGGGAGTGAATCCTGCATTGTCAAGTGATGATGTTAGAGTTCATTTTTTTAAGTTGATGCATATGTGCCTTCTTTGAAGCAAATGCTGTTGTGAAGTTGCACATGGCACCTTTTACAGCCAACCAAGACATATGCAGGATCACTGACAGAGTTTGAATTTATTTCTAAAAGCTTATCTAACATTGCTCAAAGTTTGGCACAGGACTCAGAGTTAGGGACATGTTAAAAAGTCAGCAAGGACACAAGAAAAAATATTCAGGAGAAGAATTTGAATTGTGGATGATCTATGATCTGTCAGTGAGGCAATTCCAGTGCGTTAATGGACGACAAAGCCATTAGCGATTGCAAAATGAAAATATTGCTAATCCTTGAATGTGAACGAGGGCAGGAAGAGTAAAAATAGACAGCTTTAGCAGAGGAATTTAGCAAATTGAATTAGTTCCATTGGTTCAGAGCTAATTTACAGAGGTAAAGTTAGCCTGACGATCAACATTCGTTTAACATTTGAAATATCTCTGAAATGAACATAGTGATATTATTAAAACCAATTATGAAATAAAATCACATTTTCCCACAATAAGTTTACAAGCATTTCTTTTTGTCCCTATTTATTGAAAAAATAACTGCATTCAAAATTACGCACTGGAATTTCAGTAAGTAAATGACTGGCATCATAGTGATGAATAGTTAAAAATAACAGTGATTCCTTAGTGTTAAAGAAAAAGCAGAAGCTGACTTTAAAGCGGCAAAGAAAAAAGCTTGGTGGTATGTAAACAGGCGATCAGTGTTAAGGCACTGATCGGGCACAAGTTACCGTAAGAGTAATGAAGACAGTAAGAAATGAACTAGGAGAGGGTATTCAGAATGCAAGTTTATAATGGTAAAAGGAAAAATGTTTAAAAAACTTACTAAACTGAACAGTTCTTAACAGTAGAGAAGTTAAGAGGACCACAGTTTAAGCATTCGTTAATATGATGGAATACAATTGGTGCAAGTGGAGAGCTTTTAAGAGAGAAATTAATTAGAGGGACACAAAGGGGGGAGAACAGTCAAAGAAAAGCAAAGTTAACTATACAGAAGGAAAAACAGCAGGCAGTCAAGAGGTAGAATACTACAAAAGCATAAGCACTGCAACAGTTATTTAATCAATGTTTTTGCCTTTTTTTTAGGTTTATCATTTAAGTTAAATCATTTAATTTTAATTTAAAAAAAAATTAAAAAGAAGTGGTTTTAGCAATCTAAAGTCAAATTTTAATAATGAGGCAAATGCAATGGTATTTGACACTTTTGTAACAATTTTCTTTGCCTTAATATAGTCTCCTATTTTGAGACTTCCCATTTCTATCCCATGGCTCAAGTGGATGACTTCCTTGAAGACAAAAAAGGGTCCATACTTGACTACTCTCAACATAAATAAGGGCTACTGGTAAGTTAATAGGAAAGTTCATGCTTTCCTGAGATTAGAAGGATATTACCAATACTTTGTGCCTCAGTTTTCAGACAATGCTTTATGTTTGAATAATTTAACTCAAAGCAGAATCCTAACACATTGGTGTGGATCCCTGAAGCTGAAACAGCATTCATTGACTTGAAAAGGGCTTTTATATCTGCACCTGTTTTTAATGCTCCTGACTTTACTCGATCTTTCAATTTCCAGACCAACACATCTGACACTGACCCAGGGGTTGTTTTAAGTCAGACAGTCGATGGCACAGTACACCCTGTGATGGGCCAGCAAAGCCATTAAATGGGCTATAAATCATTTGAAGTACTAACTCTTCAGGTGGGAAGTTATCCTGGTGACTAACCATGTGCCATTACAGTGGCCTGAGACCTATGAGGAAACCAACCCTGGGGTCACATAATGGATCTTGGACTTGCAACCATACAAACGCAAGGTATGTTGACATGGGCTATTATATGCTAATGCTATTCTTGCAACATCATCTCTCTTTGAGCCTCCAACACACTCCCTCATCATGTGTGACATGCCCCACACATTCTCAAACCTGACTGTAATATCATGTACCCAGGAGAGATTGTCATCCTGGAATGAAGCATACCTTTGCAATGTACTACCTTAAACTTGTAGGGCTGTAGGTCTGGAAACCAGTGGATTAAGCTAATGTTGCCATCTTTTGTGGATGGCCATATTTCCGGCTGTGCCAGTCAACACCACCAAGTTGGGGGCATAGCTTTGCGTTAGTTATGTAAGAAGAGTCACTTTTTCAGAGCACTGGGGAAATAAACCACTGGTAGTATACCACAAGCCAAAGAAAGGACTGTACTTCTTTGTTTGAGACCAGTTTTGTGTGACTGCAGCCTTAGAGCAATGGAGTTTGACTGTCCCCTGACAAACCACATACCACAGGAATTTGATTTTGGTCAGCATAAAGTAGCATTTCTTGGGATTGATGTACATCCCAGCCAATATGATGGCCTAGAAGATGCTCAGGACCTGCTGTATATTTTTCCAGGTGCAGGAAAAATTAATTTATGTAGGCAGCACTACAAGCAATATAGGAATGGTGCAGTTTGTCCACCAGATGTTAAAATGTTGTTGGGGATCGGTGCAGCCCAAAGGAAAAGGCACTTTACTGCCAGTGTCCTTAATGGTGCTGAACACTTTCTTTCTTTCTTTGACTTAGTCAAATGAAAAACACCAATATGTACACCAGATAATTGTAGAATCACTGTAAGATTGTAGAAAAGGAGTCAGGCAAGCCAGATATAGTAGAGTCCTGGAGACCTCTGCCTCCTCCCTATTGGCCATTCCACAGCTGAATCAGTGCTGGGACAGCTAATCAGATGAAAGGACTATCATACCTGATGATTCCAGTGCTCCTTTATCTGAGATGACATTTCCATAGGCAGGAAAATAATTTGGCAGTAGAGCAGTGGCACTAAGTGTGTCATGAGGATATCAAAAAGAGAAACAGCATGGAATAAAGGAATGGATAGCAGCAGAAACTACAGAAACAGCATCTATAATTAAGATATTTGCACAGAGAAGGGGGGAAATATTTTAAAACATTATTTTGGCACCATATTATGTTTATAATATTGGGTAGTAATAGAATAATATGAAGGATGTTTCTCACAGCACAACAACTTCAAACACAGGTTAACAGTGCAGGTCAAAAAAAGCAAGTGTCAGTTTCTACTGGGAAGAGGAGACTTTGTGCTGCTGGTTTGACAGGGTGAGTGGCAGTTTAAAAAGCCATTTCTTAAAGGACAAAATAGAGCCTTAAAATAGGGGCAGTGGACTACTGCAGACTGGAAGAAAGTCTTATGGACCAATGATTCAAAATTTGAAATCACTGATGCAGGGTGTTTGTAAACTTTTGAGTTGGCGAAAGGAAGGTTCCTCAGTGTATGACACCAACTGTCAAACATGGAGGGGGAAGTTGTTTTTTCTGTAGGCAAAGTTAGTGACTTCCATAGAGTGACTGGCATTCTGAATAAAAATGGTTACCACAGTTTGGTTGTTAAATCAGCTAAAGGTGGCTACTTTCACAAACCAAAACGTTTAATAAAATTCTATAAACTTAATGATTCTTTGACTTATTTTTATTTGCCATTGTGTATTTGTTCCATGCCATGATTCCTGAAATGTTAAGATATTAAACTGTGTGCATTTCCTTAAAAACTGAAAAAGACTGAGTTGTTCTAAACCTTTTGACTGGTAGTGTATGGTTTCAGGTTTGAGCATTTATTTGTTTGTAAAAGCAACTATTTGTAATAGTGGGAGAGATGAATTTGATTACCTTGTTCTCTAACAAATGGATGGATTAGGACAGCATCTGTTTCCTGCTATTTTTATTTAATTGGGTATAACGTTATTATCCTTCATTCAAAATTCAGGTTCTATCCCTCAAAATAAAGGTCACACAGTTCTCTTTCAGAGAACTAGAGAATTAGTTATGTTGTATACATATGTCACAGCAGAATAATTTGCAACTCAGTGACATTTGTACCAAAAAATGCACTTTGAAAGTTATTCTTATTTCCATAGGTGTTTTGATAATCTTATAAAACGTGTCATTGAATGTGTCAGGAGCATCCAGTAAAAAAAAATGTTATTAAATATCTACAAGTAAATATGTCAATTTTCACTGTTTTGAAGTAGTACAACAACAACAACAACATTTATTTATATAACAACAACAACAACATTTATTTATATAGCACATTTTCATACAAATAATGTAGCTCAAAGTGCTTTACACGATGAAGAAAAGAGAAATAAAAGACAAAGTAAGAATTAGAATAAGACAACACTGATTAACATAGAATAAGAGTAAGGTCCGATGGCCAGGGAGGACAGAAAAAACAAAACAAACAAAAAAAAATAAACTCCAGACGGCTGGAGAGAAAAAATAAAATCTGCAGGGGTTCCAGACCATGAGACCGCCCAGTCCCCTCTGGGCATTCTACCTAACACAAATGAAACAGTCCTCTTTGTATTTAGGGTTTTCTTGGTACAAAAACAAGATTCTTTTTCTCTGCACTTTCTGGTTTCAAATAAAAATTCATAGCATACATATCAATTAATGAAGACCCCAAGCCTATGTATCATTTGGAAGGGCAGACATATGGTCAGAATATTTACTTGGTAAAGAAAATATACTGTGTATGCAAATTATAACACCAATAGTTACAAGATTTAAAAAGTCTTCACAAATAAATGAATAAATAAATATAAAAAGTTCAAACCATAGAAAGTGGAATGTGCTGTCATTTGAAAATTAAATACACTTCTTATTTAGTAAAATAGATTTTCTGTCAAATTGTACGCAATTGAATCAAGACGTTGAACAAAGTCATGGGGAGAGGGTTAGGGGTAGGTGCTGGTGTGATACAAAACAGTGTATTTTAATTATAGCAGTGAGGTAGTTAATGATTTTCAGCACCTTATACTTTTTGATCCCATTGATAGGTCACTTCTCATTTTTTATTTTATTTTTTTTTTACTTTTTTAACAAACTGTCAAACTAACATGTACAACTACATTACATTTTTTTGATTTTATTTATTAAAGAAAAACCTATAAGTTAATAAAGCAACATAGATTTTTATAGGCATGCAGTTCAGTGCTGTATTAAGTAAATATAACAAACAAGTGCGAAAATCAATGACATCATGTGGAGGTTGAAAGCAATGAAGAACTGAAACTAAAACAAATGTGAAGAAGAAATAAAACTGCATAGGGACAACTAAACCAAGGAGAGGAGGCTGTGGTAGATGTGTTGGTTTAACCTGCAAATCCTGCACTATGACACAAGTGAGCCTAGAAGCAGACACAAGGTGATCATCCTGCGTCATCAAGGTCTATAAAAGCACACAGCTGTTTCCAGAGGTGCTGGCCAAGTTCTTCTGCAGAGGCTCAAACAAACAGGCAAGACTAAGGACTGACAGATATTTATCCATCATGCAATAATATTACAGAGGCAGCTACCAGATCCCAACTTAATTCTGTAGCACGACAATAACCCCAAACACAGGGCCAAAATCAGAAAAAGAGAACAGGTAATTCTGTAACAGATCCTATGACTAGGGTTGCCAGATTAAAAAAATAGAAATACGGGACACTCTTATAATATCTCCCCGCATTACTATATATGTATATAAATGTATACATGCCCATACACACCCAGACCAATATATTATATAAAAGTAGAGACATACGTTAAAAACATAAAGCAAGGATTTTAATGGGTTATGAGGAAAACAAAAGGAGAATCATTTGAAAATGACTTAATACAAGCTAAAAAAAAAATTGTAAAAGAGAAATCAATTGAAAATATTTATTTAATACAGACAACAGAGCAATTATTATCATTTAATACAGGCAGTTAGAAAAAAAGTGGGCCCTGGCAAGGAGTAACAACACATTTTGTTGACAGAGGGTCGCCGTCCTCAGCCAATCATAGCAATTGAACAAGTTGCAAACAGGCAGCAAACTCTAGTTTCATCGTTACATTTGGGTTATTTTCATCAAGAGAATCGGACAAAAGAAAGTATAATTACTTATAAAGTTACAACAAAGTACCGTAAGAAGGTAGTAAAAATATATTGTTTATTACGGAATGTGAAAATGAACTAAATACGGGACATTTGGGTGTCCCTGAAAGGTCAGTACGGGACAGGGGACAAAATGATCAAATGTGGGACATGTCCCGTATATAAGGGACGTCTGGCAACCAGGGCCGGATTTAGATGAAAAGAGGCCCTAGGCTATTCCACTTATGAGGCCCTTTCACCTCCCATTTTTAAGTTTGTAAATTACATGAGATATAATAAAATAGGCCCCTCTTGATCTTGAGGCCCTAGGCTGAAGCCGTGTTAGCCTATAGGAAAATCCGGCCCTGCTGGCAACCCTACCTATGACCCAAAAGTGCCCTGATCTCCACATCATGAAGCCACTCTGGAATTATAAGGAAGACAAAGTCTTTAGTGAAACTGGGACAAGTGAACAACTGACCATGCAAAGATGACCTTCAGAAACATGACAGCTATAATAATGATGCTTTGTTATAACCAACATTTATTTTGGGGGCTTAAAAATATTCAGGAATTACTGCAAAAAATATTACATAAATATGTATTTTAAATGTCTTTATTTTTGCAGAGACTCGCAGTGTTCAAACTCATGTCGGTACACTGCTGAAGGGCCACTGCTTTTACTTTTGAGCCGAGGAAGATCCGAAATTGACTGACGGACCAAATCGGTTTCTGAGTGTAGCAGTGTCAGTGACGTCATGGGGCTAGCGCAGATCAAGATCACGTGACAGGAGCATTTGAAACAAGCCTGGAAGCGGCGCTTCGAAAGACAAGGCGACAGACATGGATTGACCGGCCCATCACTAGACTCCAGTACTATCACTCTCTCTTTTCTTTGGAAATACAGCAAAAAAAAAAATTAAATCACGGTGACATTTAATCAAGAACATACGGCATAACAGCGCGTGTGCGTGAATTCTTTTACACTACGGAAGTGGAGTTATTTTCACTTTCATTTTTTGGGAGTCAAGGCCTGCGTGTCAGATTGCATCGTCTCTCACGATGGCAGCAACTAAACCTTTTCTGTCCGCTGATCAGTACTCGTGCCCAGTATGTCTGGAGGTCCTGAAGGAGTCCGTCAGTCTTACGTGTGGACATAACTACTGTCTGGACTGCATCAACGACTACTGGGACAAGGCAGACAAAGAGGGGGTTTACAGCTGCCCTCAGTGCAGGCGAACATTTAACATGAGGCCAGAGATGAGCAGAAACGTAATGTTAAAAGATATAATAGAGAAATTACAAGACATGGAAGTTTCGGTCTCTCCATCCCAGCAATACGCCGGACCTGACGATGTGCCCTGTGATGCGTGTACAGGGAAACAACTGCGAGCAGTAAAGACCTGCCTGACGTGCATGGCCTCCTACTGTGAGACTCACCTGCGGCTCCACCGTGAATCTGAAGCCTTCAAAAGACACATACTGAAGGAGCCGACTGGAAATCTTGAAGAGAAACTGTGCACGAAACACCAAGAAGTTCTGAAAATCTTCTGTCGGACCGATGAGACCTGCGTATGCCTAATGTGTGCAGTGACTGAACATAAAAATCATGACACGGTGACCCCTGAAGAAGAGAGAGCTGAGAGACAGGTGAGTAGCAAATTAGGAATGGGAAGGGTTAACTGCAAAAACCGAGTAAAAGGAATCAAAAATGGTAAAGTGAATGTTAGTTCTTAAAGATGTGTGGGTAATTAACTTCTTAGAACAAAATCCTACATACCCACTTAGATGTCCAATTCTGTATGAATTAAATAATGCACAATACAAACTAGGAGTTGCAGTGGTTCTGTGGTTAGTGCTTGAAGTGGAAGTGAAGATTCTCGAAGAGGTTCTGTTAGTCAACGCTGTGCTAAAAAAATAGTAAGACATGATACTGCCAACATAATTAAAGGCAATCAGGTAGTGTACTCTGAAGATTAGTGAAAGATGCTGGCACTGTGTAATGTGCACTGGCTTTGATGTCTTCCAGCTGGGAAAAAACAACAAAGTCAGTGAATTCCAAACAGCACCACCACTACTCATTCAGTCTAAGCTTAGTCAACTGTGTTGCTGACATTATAATAGTTTTAGAGAGGCAGAATCTGTATGCAAATGTATGAATGTGAATATTAACTGTCCTGCTTCCATGACAACGTCCATATTACTTACCTCCAACTAAATTAAAAGGTAGAACGTGAATGTCTAAGAATTGGGGTGGAAGTTTTTTTCTCTGTAAAAAGTTTTTTGGAAGTGCGTTGATGGAAGTTACAATATTTACAAAGTGCTTTATGACAAGGTTGGCAAAGGTGGCAAATTCATCATATCTCATTAAACCACAGCAGATCCCCTTCGTAGACTCCTAAAACTGTTATTGACAAGGGACTGGAATAGAGCCAACACTTTTGTTATGCTAAAGGGCATCATCAGTATTATCATCATTAACAGATGCTTTCTAAATAATCCATTTCTAAATTAAAATCAGGTTTTAAGTACTCTGTATATCTTCTAAATAAGGCATAAATACCTGAGTCACACACAGATTTAAATAAGGTTCATAGCAGATTTAAAAAAATAAATAAATAAATAAACAATAAGAAATCAAACTGGCATCAACTGGACTGCTTGATGGAAGGATTAAACCATTAGTTCAAGTCTTCTTGATGCTGGTCTTCTATCGCTTTCATCAAGTTGGCCCTTGAATAAAGGAGCACCCAGTAGCAGCACTACCACAGAGTCCTAGATCTTATAGAGAGATCACATAGGGAAGACTATACAGTATTTGAACCAGAATGTAAACGGATTTCAAGTTCACAGTTACTTTCTGTGCTTTTAAGAAGTGCAGGTGCATAGCAAAATGTGACCAGCAATCATTAAAAAGTTACATGGAGTGAGGAGCTGTGACTTAGACTGGTGTCTAGGTGTGCATTTGTTGTTTAGAGGGCATTCTCCATGGGCCGTATGATGCCTAGTCATGCTACAGTGAAGCAACATTCCACCGTTCTATGAAACAAATTCTCCATTTGCATAAATGATGTTCTTATCAGTAATCATTCATGGTTTCTATGTGTCCCTCCTAACTTCTTACTCATTACTATTGAGACCTTTAATGCGTGTCTCAGAGCCTCATACCTCAGACACACTGCACACACACAAGCCTTGGTTCAAAAGATAGTTTATTCACAGTAGTATCTTTACAGGTTTTCTCCCGATGTCAATAAGCAATCTCTCTCTCTCTCCAGTCAAGCCTTGTCCACCTCCTTTTGACTTCAGCTCCCACAGTGAGATGAGGTGGCATTTTTTTGTGCTCGACTGGGGAGCACTTCCAATGCCTGAACATTGCACCTGGTAAGCACTTTAGTTAGGCTAAATTTCCATGAAACAGGTGAGTCCTCTCCTGGCACCCAGGGACCCCTACAGGGCTGCCCTACTGAACTACAAGCCCCATGCAAACCTGCGGTTCTCCAACTGGGACTACTGCCATCTATCATACTGGGAGATGTTCTTGGTAGGTAGTTTCCCCAGTCCTTCCAATATATTTTGGAGCCATTCTGGCCAGGGTGCACATTCATCCTTGATGTCCTTCAGTAATAGCTTCTTGGCCAGGTAAGAGACCACTCTTCATCCTGGTTGAGATGCCAGTCCATCTAGCATATCTATCACACTATATTATGCTTTTTCTGTTATTCTATTAATTAAGAAAATACGGAACTGAAACAGTGGCTGCTTTTTAAAATTTATTTTTTAATTGAATTATTTTATTTTATTGAGTAAAACACAGTTTCATCAAAAATATAATTAGTTTAATATTCTAAAAACATTACTTGTTTAAGTTACATTAAAATAGACACCATCTCCATTGAGCTAAGAAATTTCATTATTAGCTAATATGTGGCTTTGATGCTTAGTTTTCAAGACTTTGCCACATTTTGCTATGCCACTATAAATGTAAAGGATCAGCCAAACGTAAAGATTTTAAAAAATAATGAGGGGTTATGAGGAATGGTGTGCGGACCCATGAGAATAAAACAGTAGGTAGAACATCAAGTCAGTTATTTCAAATTATCTATCTATCTGTTTATCATAGGCTGAAACAAAGTCTTTATAATTGGTATCTGAAAAAATAATGAAACGGGATACTATTCAATCTTTGAAAAAATAATGTGGCTAGTCACTTTTTCCAGCTTGTATGACTTAGTACACATGGTAGCACGTCCAGTGCAGCCTGAATGGTGGATCAAATATTGTGAGTCTGGTGTGATGTGCCTGCAATGTCCGTTCTGATCAGTGTCATCCTAGAGTTTCTGCTTATTTGTTTTTTACCCTGTACTTGATTTTACCTTTACATTGAGCCCACAGCCAGAGCACACTTAAGTGTTTACTGTACCCTCATTAAGCAAGAGAATTATGTTTTGGTAGTTTCTTTGCTGCTTTTCAAAACAGTTTAACATATTTGTTTTGCAGGATTTGTATCTCTTAAGTTAATATACAGTGTTTCCCACAAATAAAAAAAAAAAATACCAGCTGGCTGCTGCTGGTGGATGGCCGTCTGGTTGCCAGGCAGATTAGGTGGCATATTTTACACATGATTTCAGATTCATTACAGACTGCATTTTTTTTTTGTATATTGTACATAACGCATATTCATAACAAGGCAGCTTAAGTTACTTTGCCTCAGATTTATACAAAGCTGCCCTTATAGCAGACAAGCCTCCTGTTTTCACACTGCTCTATGAATACATATTGATAAAATATGTTTTTAAAAGTAAAAACGTGTTCACCTGCAGACAATGTGTGTCTTTTGAAGATGCAACTGCATTTAGCTCAGTTGCTCAGTTTTTGTGCGCCATTGCAGTTACAATTTTAAAGTGTTCTGTGCCAGTAGAATGAAGGTAGTCTGGCAATGCACCTCAGCAGTTTCAGATTTGATTTCTCAGGTGGGTGACATCAGCAACAAAATACTTTACTAATGTGATAATCTGAAGTTTCAAGTTCCCATGTAATAGAAAAGTTTGTCAGTGTGCACTTAATTATGTGTATTTAATCTTTTTTTTTCCTCTGTAAGGGTAATTTTTCAATTCAGTTTTCTCAGTATTTATTCAAATGAACTATTTTTAATAGAATGATTCTTTTTGTATTTATAATTTGTTAAAGCTGTTTATTTTATTTAAGCTATTTGTTCTTTATGAACACATTATTTATAAGGTAAATATTTTGATTTTTTAAATGATTTTTAATGTAAAATAGTAATAATCATCGTAGCCATTAAAAATTTGAGTTAAATACTTCCCTGAGTTAACCGTCATAAATACAATTGTAAACAACATATTGACAACCCTGTTGCTAGAAGTTATTTCTGTGGGAAACACAGTCTACTTACTCTTATAATTTGTTAATTTTACGTTGGTTAGAAGTGGATTTTTGGTCCTCATATTGTTTGCCTCCTTGTGGACTTAAGTCACATCTTTATCATTTTAGTCAATTGGGTACTTTTCTGATGTGAAGAGATTACTGAACTATTTTTATTAATATTTTATAAATAACGCCCTTCATTTCTTTCAGTATTACTGGTAAAAACCCATAAGGCCTGGGGGTTTAATAGTCTTCAATGCATTGAGGACCTGAAGCACTTCTGACACATGGATTTTAAAATCTTCAGAAACAAGTTTAATTTTTACTTAACCTAAAGGCAGGAAATTTGCAGGATTTATTTTCTACCCACTTTTTTGATGTCTCCCTGTCATTTTCTTTCCACTCAGTGTCATGTAGAGAACGAAATGGCAAAAATGAAGAAGAGAATTCAAGAGAAAGAGAAGGAAGTGGAGGAGACAAAGGAAGCCATAGTGAGAATTCAGGTGAGTTGTGTGTCCTGTTTGGTCTCAGTGAAACTGAAGAAGTGACATTGAGTGAGTGTCATATATTCATTAAAATGAGGAATAAATAAAACCAGCTTTTTGTTGAGTAACAATCTGGAAAATAAGAATTTCATTTCTCTAGTGTAAAACCAACTCACCAATTGAATAAATTTGACTGCACAATGTGTTCCAGAACTCCAAAAGCTCACCACGTCAAAAGCTGAGCAACAGTTTGTTCCATATTGTTGGTCATGACTGAATACTTTTCCATGTTGCTGTTTAGGTTCCTAATAAATCTGAGACTTATATCACAGTGAACCATAGCAGCTCCTCATCCCTATCAAGAACTGAATATACAGTAGCCTTCCCACAACAGGATGTGAAGTGGAAAGAGTTTTTAGAAATTAAAGAAAGCATTAATAAAATAATGAAACAAGACACATAACATCATATTTATTGTGATTTCAGTTTAAAACATGTTACTGAATTGACTTTCCATGTTCTCTTAGTGCTCTGCAGTGAAAGAAATACAGGAACACCAGGAGATTTTTACATCTCTACTGCGGTCCATAGAGAAGCTACAATCAGAGGTCACTGGAGTGATTAAGGATCATGAGAAGAGGGAAGTGACAAAGGCTCAAGAGCTCATTGAGCGCCTGGAGAAGGAGATTGAGGACCTGAGGAGGAGAGATGCTGAGCTGGCTGAGCTCTCACAGTTAGATGACCACATCCACTTCCTAAAGGTGAGCAGGCTGATCTGAAGGATACGAACACATGCAAGTCTTTGCCTCTCATGTTCTCCCCTTTATGCTACTCTCATGCAGAAGTTCCCCTTTTCCGGTTTCACTCCTGAAAATTGCAATTTACCCAACATCACTTTTAATGAAGATTTTCTTCCTGAGACACTGAGGAAGGACCTGACTGATCTGAAGGAGAGTTTGGAGAAAATAAGCTGCTTAGAACTTGTTAAAACCAGTGAGGCAGGTTGGTTGTCATCCTGTGACCTTCATCCAGTGACTACAGAATTTATTTATTAAGCCATTTCTATGAAACTTTGGCTTTATGCTAGGGGCTGCTGTCTTGCTGTAAAATACGTTTTCTCCCAATCTTCAGAATTCTTGTAGACTGTATCCAGTTTTCCTTCAGAAATTCCCTATATTTTCCTGTATTCACTTTATCTTCTAACCTCACAAACCTTCCAGGGCCTGATGCAGAGAAGTATCCTCACAGCATGATACAGTTTTTAATAATATGGAGTATTCAACATATGCCAAACTTGGTGTTTAGTCTAATGACCAAAAAGCCATTTTGGTCTCATCATACCATAGAACCATTTTTTCATCTCACCTCAGATTCTTCACATGTACCTTCCAGTGAATTCTGGATAAAACAATGTCACATACGCTTTTTTAACAGTGTGGCTTTCTTTTTGCCACTCTTCCATAAAGCTGTGACTGGTGAAGCACTCATGCAACAGTTGGTGTCTGCACAGTCTCTATGATCTTAGTCACTGTACCTTGTCTTTCCTTCAGAGATTTCACACATCTCTCGGTGACCTCACTCACTAGCCGTCATCTTGCGTGAACACAAAGTTTGTGTGGACAGTCTTCTCAAGGCAGATACTCAGCTCTGCCATACTCTTTCTATTTTTTCATAACTGATTTAAAGGAATATTCAGTGATTTTGATATTTTCTTGTCTGCATTCTCTCACTTGCACTTTTCACTCACATTTTCACAGAGTTGTGTGGAGTGTTCTTTTGTCCTCATTATGTGGGTTTTGGCCACCATACTGAAACGCCACAAGTGAGACTTTTCAGATAAGTTGCATTTATACATCAGTCAATTGACAGGTAGTCTCTATTGAGCTAATTTTGTGACTTCTAACAGCAATTGGCTTCACCAGTGATTATTTAAGGGTGTCATTAAAGGGGGCAAATACTTATGTTATAAATAATGTTTTGTATTTGTCAATAGAGTATTTTTCTGCTGACCAGTGTCAAAAAAGCCAAACTGAGTCCACTGTGACTTAGTGTTGTATAATAGTATAATGTGAATAGTGACAAGGGGGTGAAAAAGAAGCTATGGTGCTTGTCATGGACACTCAAGGGCAGACATGATATGTTTCTCTTTCTCTCCTTAGAAGTCAGTACTCCAGATTATGCCATACAGAATCTGAAAATTGGAGATCAAGTTTTAAAATGTAAGTCTACTTTTATTATTCTATAGTTTTGATATTTAAGGGGAATGTTTTTCATGAGTTATTCCAGCAGTTCTGTTATGTTTAATAACATAAACACTAATTGGACCAGTGATAGCAAATTTATGTGTTTTCTCTTTTTGTAATTTTGATTAGAGGTTACCACTTGGCACTGGCTCTCTTACCCCAGCATGTGCCCTAGTAGGTTATTAAAAAAATGAAGCATGAGAAGTGAAAAGAGTTGGGGATCTAAGAAGAAAAAAGTGCTTACTAAAGTGATGACTAGATGATGAGTGTACACAATCCTCACAGATATTTTAGTCAAGTTGCAGAATTCCAAAGTAGGGTGTCTTGTTCTGATACAGGTCTTGAGACAACCAACCATGCTGCTGATTTAGCCTTTATTAAAGTTGAACCACTGGGCAGATTCAAGATGTAGTCAAAGATGTTCTTCCAGGTCAGCAACTTCCACACTGCAGAGGAAACAGACAGGCATGTCACTCTTCCAGGTTTTACCACAGTCTCTTTCTGCATCTACTGATTCAAGCACCCTTTTACCTCTGTTACACTTACACTTACAAAAGGGCCCTACCTTACTCAAGAACAGCCCTGAATTGTTTAAGTGGTGTTCTATTCCTAACAGAAACTCTTTTTAGCTTTAATGTTATTGATCGCTTGAACATTTGGCACCAAGCTAATGTAATTAACTACCTGAAAGATCCAGGCAAACACACTCTAAGAAAAATTTAGAAAGCCAAGGTTTTGATTACATTTTGGAAGATTACAAAAATATAGCATTGTTCAAAGCTGAAATAAGTACCCATCAAAAGATGATGATGATGCAGGTATGTAAAGATTACATATATATTTATGCAGATCTAAATATTACATATATATATACACATATACATATATGTGTATATATGTGTGTATATATATGTATGTATGTGTGTGTGTGTGTGTGTATATATATATATGTATGTATATATATATATATATATGTATATATGTATATATATATATATATATATATATATATATATATATATATATATATATATATATATATATATATATATGTGTATATATATATATATATATATATATATATATATATATATATATGTATATGTATATATATATATGTATATATATATATATATATATATATATATATATGTATATATATATATATATATATGTATGTATATATATATATATATATATATATGTATATATGTATATATATATATATATGTATGTATATATATATATATATATATATGTATATATATGTATATATATGTATATATATATATATATGTATATATATATATATATATATATATATATATATATATATATATGTATATATATATATATATGTATATATATATATATATATATATGTATATATGTATATATATGTATATGTATATATATATATATATGTATGTATATATATATATATATATATATATGTATATATATATATATATATATATATATATATATATATATATATGTATATATATATATGTATATGTATATGTATATGTATATATATATATATATATGTATAGGTATATGTATATGTATATGTATATAATTTGGTTGAAACACAACTCCTCATTCAATGTGTTTTCTTTATTTTCATGACTGAAGGCATCAAAACTATGAATGAACACATGTGGAGTTATGTACTTAACAAAAAAGGTGAAATAACTGAAAACATGTTTTATATTCTAGTTTCTTCAAAATAGCCACCATTTGCTCTGATTACTGCTTTGCACACTCTTGGCATTCTCTCGATGAACTTCAACAGGTAGTCACCTGAAATGGTTTTCCAACAGTCCTGAAGGAGTTCCCAGAGGTGTTTAGCACTTGTTGGCCCCTTTGCCTTAACTCTTCACTATTTTGAATTTACCAATGTAAATTGTCATGAAAATAAAGAAAACACATTGAATAAGGAGGTGTGTCCAAACTTTTGGCCTGTACTATATATATATATATATATATATATATATATATATATATATATATATATATATATATATATATACTGCTCAAAAGAATTAAAGGAACACTTTTTAATCAGAGTATAGCATAAAGTCAATGAAACTTATGGGATATTAATCTGGTCAGTAAAGTAGCAGAGGGGGTTATTAATCAGTTTCAGCTGCTTTGGCATTAATGAAATTAACAACAGGTGCACTAGAGGGGCAACAATGAGATGACCCCCAAAACAGGAATGAATGATTTAACAGGTGGAGGGAGGCCACTGACATTTTTCCCTCCTCATCTGTTTTTTCACTAGTTTTGCATTTGGCTATGGCCCGTGTCAGTACTGGTAGCATGAGGCGATACCTGGATCCTATAGAGGTTGCACAAGTAGTCCAATTTCTCCAGGATAGCCGTCACATCAATACGTGCCTCCCATTGCCTCCCACAGTCCCACAGTCTCAATGGCATGAAGGAGATTCCAGGAGACAGGCAGTTACTCTAGGAGAGCTGGACAGGGCCCCTTGTAGAAGGTCTTTAACCCATCAGCACGACCCACTGGTATCTGCTCCTTTGGGCAAAGAGGAACAGGATGACTGCCAGAGCCTACAAAATGACCTCCAGCAGGCAGGCCACTGGTGTGAATGGCTCTGACCAAACAATCAGAAACTGACTTCATGAGGGTGGCCTGAGGGCCCGATGTCCTCTATTGAGCCCTGTGCTCACTGCCCAGCTTCATGGAGCTCGATTGGCAATTGCCATAGAATACTTGAATTGGCAGATCCACCACTGGCACCCTGTGCTTTTCACAGATAAGAGCAAGTTCACCCTGAGCACATGTGACAGACATGAAAGTGTCTGGGAAAGATTTGGAGAATGTTGTGCTGCCTGTAACATCGTTCAGCATTTGGTTTGGTGGTAGGTCAGTGATGGTCTGAGGAGGTATATCCACGGAGGTACACACAGACCTCTACATGCTAGACAACCGCACTTTGACTGCCATTAGGTATTGGGATGAAATCCTTTGACCCATTGTTAGACCCTATGCTGGTGCGGTAGGTCCTGGGTTCCTCCTGGTGCATGACAATGCCCGGCCTCATGTGGCGAGAGTATGTAGTGATCCCCCAGGAAACCATCTGTCATCTCATTAGGAGCATGCATACACTCGAGTATGATTTGGAGTTGCTGCAATGAAATTTTGGCAAAATAGACTTACTTACCTGTCTGTTGAATCATTTTTTCCCTTTGATTTTCGGGGTGTCTTTGAATTCAATCCTCTGTAGGTTGATAATTTTCATTTCCATCAAACGATGTGCTGTCTTTTTGTTCCTATCACATTACTCAGTCCATATCAGTATCCAGCAGGATTTTTTTCCCTTCGAGATGTGATGTGTTTTCAAAGTGTTCCTTTAATTTTTTTGAGCAGTTTATAATAAAATGTAAATTTGGCAGAATAGAGCATCTAAATCAGTAGGTATACTCTAAGAAAGGACATTTTGATACATTAATATTTAGAGGCAAACCCCCTCCCCTGACAATAGAAAAAATAAATACCCCAAATTCTCAAAAGTGCTTTGACTGTTATATCTGAAATCTGTTAAATGATATAGAGAAAGAAAAATTTGCCAACCTTTTTTTCTTTTTTTTAATTAATGATGATGAAGTGAGTTCTCTGCTGTAAATGCCCTGCATCCTTTTTTGGTCTGGTTGCTGATGCTGTAATTGTGCAAAAATATGTGGTTGCTGCCTTATGCAAATAAATGGGCTCCAGTACCTGATGCTAAGGAAATAGAAAAATGTTTGATAAAGCTCAAACAAAGATGTGCTTAGCAAGTTGTGTTCTTGGGTTCACGCAGTACTGTCTAATCTGTTGGTAGTTTTTGCATACTTTAAATAATGGGTTGGAGACAGGCAGCCCATGGTTGTGAAATACATGCAACATTGCTGACAACTGAGGTGTCCCTTTGAAAGTTAGACCATGATGTGTCTGTATGCTCCTTTACTCAAATCAGAAACATTGAAGGTGGTACAGCATACCAATCAATCAATCAATCAATCAACATTTATTTATATAGCACATATTCATACAAAAAATGTAGCTCAAAGTGCTTTACAAAATGAATAGAGAAATAGAAGACACAATAAAAGATAAACATAAGTCAACATTAATTAACATAGAATAAGAGTAAGGTCCGATGGCCAGGGTGGACAGAAAAAACAAAAAAAAAAACTCCAAAGGCTGGAGAAAAAAATAAAATCTGTAGGGGTTCCAGACCAAGAGACCGCCCAGTCCCCTCTGGGCAATCTACCTAACATTAGTCAAACAGTCCTCTTTGTATTTATGGTTTTCATGGAAGGACCTGATGATGATGGTCACGTAGACTTCTGGCTTTCAGTCCATCAATGTTGGTGCATCATGATGCTTTGAGTAGGTGGTGGTGGCCGCCACCACAAAGAAACCGGAAAAGAAACAGAAGAGAGAGTAGGGGTCAGTATGGATTTTGGAGCCACTGTGAATAATTATTATGAAGAATTGAACATACAGAGTATCAGTATTAAGTTAAAGTGAAGTTATAAAAAGGCCATGTTAAAGTAATGTGTTTTCAGCAGTGTTTTAAAGTGCTCTACTGTATTTGCCTGGCGAATTCCTATTGGCAGGCTATTCCAGATTTTAGGTGCATAACAGCAGAAGGCCGCCTCACCACTTCTTTTAAGTTTAGCTTTTGGAATTATAAGGAGACACTCATTTGAAGATCTAAGGTTACGATTTGGAATATAACGCGTCAGGCATTCCGATATATAAGATGGAGCGAGATTATTTAAGGCTTTATAAACCATAAGCAGTATTTTAAAGTCAATCCTGAATGACACAGGCAACCAGTGTAGTGACCAGCTCACTTCAAACTCTGGGCACAACACAAGCTGGTAGAGACAGCATGCCTAAGTCAGTTTAAATGTTCACTCAGCTCTGTTAAAGGGTCCCCCACATACAGAACATACAGGAAGTGGACATTGTACATAGTTCACCATATTATTTCTTTTAACCTGTTCTTTCCTGCATAAAGCTTAAAGCTTTAAATTCATTGCATGCAACACTTTATTGTGCAGCATATACTGTAAAGTGTCATTGTTATGCATACTAATATGGTAAATTAAATCATGATTCATTGTATATTGCTTTTGATTTAACCCTCTAAAACTTTGTGATTGTGAAAACATGACATGTTGCGCTACAGGAATTATATTTATACCCAAGATTCCCATTATTTCCACTAATTACCTCTTTGAATTTAAAAGAATTCAATTTCCTATAAAACTGTTTTTTCCAATGATCATCAGCAAAAGCCAAAGTCATTTACAAAACAAGAAGTGATGTATGGCAAGAATGTTTTATTGACGTGTAGTTGTATTTAGCATGTTTAAGAATAAGGAGCTTCAGTGAACAAATAAATTAGCTCCTGCTTAAAAAATGATAAATATTGTATATTCCATTAGTTACACGGTACTTCTGATACATCTGATTAACTGACACCACTGCATCTGATGCCTATTTAGCCATCCATTATCCAACCCGCTATATCCTAACACAGGGTCACGGGGGGTCTGCTGGACCCAATTCCAGCCAGTACAGGGTGCAAGGCAGGAACAAATCCCGGGCAGGGCACCACACCACCGCAGGACACACACACACACACACCAAGCACACACTAACTAGGGACAATTTAGGACCACCAATGCACCTAACCTGCATGTCTTCGGACTGTGAGAGGAAACTGGAGCACCCGGAGGAAACCCACACAGACACAGGGAGAACATGCAAACTCTCCACCCAACTGGTGTCTATTGTCATAGGAAATTTACTGGGCAAAGCCAGGAAACACATTTAGTAAATATATATAATATAGAATTAAGTGACTCGGTACAGAATATTGTGACTCGTTGGTCTTCTATTGTATGGACATTGATGTTTCAGTACATTGATTATGACATCTTGATGCATCATATGTGTTCTGAAAAGTGCTGATGTCCATGTAATGGCTGTAGGCTTTCATCTGAGTTTCCATGACAAGGAGGTGCTGCTGCTGTGAGATAATGAGACCAGTGAGCCACTCCAATCAGTTTTTATTACATTTTGGGGATATTTTTTAAAATCTAGCCTGGTACTTGATTATCTACCTCACTGAATAATCCTGTCTGTGTTTCAGTTATCAGTGAGCGCCCCCTGCTGTCTGACATAGAAATGGTCAAAGGTTCAAAGGTGGGTAAACTGTGCACTCTCAGCTGCACCATTTCCAGGTTCTTCCCTAGTGAACTCACAGTCACCTGGCTGAGGGTCAGAGCAGAGGATGGACATCAACCTGTTACTGCAGGATCAGCTCACTGGACAGCAACAGTGAACACAACCAGGCCGGTGAAGAGAAATAACACCTATGAAGTGACCTCTGTGGTCCAGTTCACCCCTAGCCGTCTCAGCGAAGTAGAAGAGATGACATATATCTGCAGGGTGGAACATGTGACCCTTATGGGAAAGGCCATTGAGAAGAAGTCTGGCAGACTGGAGTTAGCTGGTGAGTCTGGTTTACTTAATGGCTGCTCATTTCTGTTCTGTTGTGTCCGTCAGACTTCACTCAGAGTCTCCTGCTTCATAATTTGTTTTTTTAACTGCTTTTAAAAGTCTAATTTTTTACAGCAGAAACATGAATCTGTATTCTATTCTTCAAAATAAGTCTATAATTAAAAATAATAAATATTATTATTTGATTGTTCAACAAAACTTTTTCAACTCCATTCCTTCACTGAGTTTTCATGTTCTTCTGTCCCAGCTGTTGACAGAAAACCCCAGCTCTCTAATGTGCAGATTTTCTTCACTGAATTTAATCAGCCCTGCACCCTGACCTGCGTTGTGTCAGACTTCTATCCCAAGGGGATCAATGTCACGTGGATGAGAAGACGCAAGGGAACACAGAGTACTAACATGGCAGAGTCAGAGAACTGGATGGCCACGGTGTGTCACTACGGACCAACCTTAAGAGATAATAAATACTCGCTGGTGTCTCGGGTCGAGTTCACCCCACAATCCCTGAATGACCTGGAGGACATGGAATTCATCTGCAGAGTGGAGCACAAGACCCTGAAGAAGGTGCCCATTGAGAAGAGCTCTTCAGTGATTCCTGGTAAGATTTGTGATGAGACACCTCATCCTGAAGCCCATTACAACACATAAACACATAACCATTGTCTTAAAAACTTGTTTTTGTCTGCTCCCCAGGTCTGCAGAAGAGGCCAATTGTCTCAGGTGTTCAAGTGGATAATTATCGTGTTGGGTATGGCCAGCAATACAAGCTGAGCTGCTCCATCCAGGATTTTTTCCCCAAAGACATCAAAGTAACCTGGATGTCAGCAACAGGAAGCTATTATGATGAATACTATGATGAATGCTATGATACTTCACTTTGTGTTCCTCAGAGAGGACAACATAGCTACCATCTGGTGCATAACTGCACTTTTACTACTCGGAGTCAGAAAGAAGATGTGATCTGTCAGGTGGAGCATGAGACTCTGAATGGCAAGTGTATCACGATACAGGCTGCGAACTGGGCCAGGTGAATGTGTCTGTGTTGTATGCAGTGCTGGGTAAGTTACTTTTAAATAGTAATATATTAAATACTAGCAAAATACCCGCGCTTTGCAGCGGAAAAGTAATGTGTTAAAGAATTAATGAAAAAGAAAAGGAAACATTTTAAAAATAACGTAACATGACTGGCAATATAATTGTTTGGTCAGTGTTATGAGTGTTGCTGTCATATATATATATATATAAACATATACACACACACATATATACATACATATATACACATACATCTACATATACACACATACATATACATACACACACATATATACACACAAATACATACGAGCATATATATATACATACACATATATATATAAACATATATATATACATACATATCTACATATATACATATACACACACACATATATATATATATATATATATATATATATATATATATATATATATATATATACACATATATATATATACACACATATATATATATATTGTGGAGGACTGCCGGCTTCTCATGCCGGTCCTCACCCACAGGCCGCCAGGAGGAGCCCTTCCGACAGCAGGATAGTGCCCCGAGGTCCAGCAGGGCCTCATGGACTTTGTAGTATTTATACACAGCCCTGCTGGATACCTTGGGGGCCACCAGGAGTCGCTGTGGGAGGGTTTATGGGCTCTTTTGTGCCTTATGACCCGGGGTACGTCACGGTCATGTGGCGGGAAGGAACGCGTGCTCCGGGTTGAAGTAAAAGACTGATTGCCCTGACCCGGAAGGAAAAAGGAACTGTGGGCTGTTGGGACAGAAACACCTCCGGGTCAGGGGCTATAAAAGGGCGGTGCCTCGCTCCAGACAATGAGCTGAGTTGGGAGGCAGGGTGGCTAAGCATCTGGGAGAGTGGAGGATTATTATTATTATTATTATTATTATTGGAGTATTTGGGAGTGGAGGGTGCTTTGTGCACATTATTGATATAATAAATATCATTATTGGACTTTTACCTAGTGTCTGACGTGGTGTCTGAGGGTGCAAGGGTGTATATATACTGCTCAAAAGAATTAAAGGAACACTTTTTAATCAGAGTATAGCATAAAGTCAATGAAACTTATGGGATATTAATCTGGTCAGTTAAGTAGCAGAGGGGCTTGTTAATCAGTTTCAGCTGCTGTGGTGTTAATGAAATTAACAACAGATGCACTAGAGGGCAACAATGAGATGACCCCAAAACAGGAATGGTTTAACAGGTGGAGGCCACTGACATTTTCCCTCCTCATCTTTTCTGACTGTTTCTTCACTAGTTTTGCATTTGGCTACAGTCAGTGTCACTACTGGTAGCATGAGGCGATACCTGGACCCTACAGAGGTTGCACAGGTAGTCCAACTTCTCCAGGATGGCACATCAATACGTGTCATTGCCAGAAGGTTTGCTGTGTCTCCCTGCACAGTCTCAAGGGCATGGAGGAGATTCTAGGAGACAAGCAGTTACTCTAGGAGAGCTGGAGAGGGCCATAGAAGGTCCATAACCCATCAGCAGGACCAGTATCTGCTCCTTTGGGCAGGAGGAACAGGATGAGCACTGCCAGAGCCCTACAAAATGACCTCCAGCAGGCCACTGGTGTGAATGTCTCTGACCAAACAACCAGAAAGACTTCATGAGGGTGACCCAAGGGCCCCATGTCCTCTAATGGGCCCTGAGCTCACTGCCCAGCAGCATGCAGCTCGATTGGCATTCGCCATAGAATACCAGAATTGGCAGATGCACCACTGGTGCCCTGTGCCTTTTACAGATGAGAGCAGGTTCACCCTGAGCACGTGACAGAAGTGAAAGGGTCTGGAGAAGCCATGGAGAACATTATGCTGCCTGTAACATCATTCAGCATGAGCAGTTTGGTGGTGGGTTAATGATTGTCTGGGGAGGCATATCCATGGAGGGTCACACAGACCGCTACAGGCTTGACAAAGGCACCTTGGCTGCCATTAGGTATCAGGATGAAATCCTTGGACCCATTGTCAGACCCTATGCTGGTACAGTGGCTCCTGGTGCACGACAATTCCTGGCCTCATGTGGTGAGAGTATGCAGGCAGTTCCTGGAGGATGAAGGAATTGATACCATTGACTGGCCACCACACTTTCCTGACCTAAATCCAATAGAACACCTCTGGGACATTATGTTTTGGTCCATCCAATGCCACCAGGTTGCACCTCAGACTGTCCAGGAGCTCAGTGATGCCCTGGTCCAGATCTGGGAGGAGATCCCCACAACACCATCTGTCATCTCATTAGAAGCATGCACCGATGTTGTCAGGCATGTATACAAGAACACAGGGGCCATACAAAGTGCTGCGTACAATTTTGAGTTGCTGCAATTAAATTTTGGCAAAATGGACTAGCCTGCCACATAATTTTTCACTCTGATTTTTGGCGTCTTTGAATTCAGGGCTCTGTAGGTTGATCATTTTCATTTCCATCAAACGATGTGGCATCCTTTCGTTCCTAACACATTACCCAGTCTATATCAGTATAGATATCCAGGAGGATTTCTTTTTCCCATTGAGATCTGATGTGTTTTCAAAGTGTTCCTTTAATTTTTTGAGCAGTTTATATATATATATATATATATATATATATATATATATACAGTCTTTGGGGTGCGAGCAACTGTTGCTGGGGTGCCAGAATCCATGAAGGAAGAAAAATGAAAAACATTATTTGTACAAAATCTTAATTTATTTATCCATTCCTAAATAATTAAATGGGCAGGCTATTTCGTATCAGTGCAATACGCTGTTTGTTAAAACGGATGACTCCCGCTCTTACGTGCAAGTCTTCGTGGATATTATGAACTATCGTTTCTGTTCAAGTTCTATTTAAATTTTAAATAGAAGGAATTTTTATTTAGTCGACAGAATATTATTCCGGAATAAATCAACTCAAACCTTAAATAACTTATATTTTGCTCTCCATAAAAATATATCCTGTCTAAATTATACAAGTTAGAAATAAAGTAAACGTTAAAAGAACAAAGATTCAAATTTCTTTACTCTTATGTAATTTTACATAAAAAATAAACTTAGATTTTAAATATCCCAAAAGATTTTGCTCTCCATAAAAATATATCCTGTCAAAATTATACAAATTCAAATATGAACATGCTGCATAACAAAACCTGGAAATATAAATAAAATGTGTTATTTTCAGCAATAACAAATCAAATCATTCAGTTGTCTTTGCTCTTATGTCATTTTATCAGAGGTGGACGCCTGGCATCTTTTTTTGGCCACAGGTTCGTTTCTGTTTGGTGTGAGGTTCTGTGTTGTGGAGATTCTCAGGATGGACTGCAGGTGCTCATCAGTGAGGCGACTCCTGTGTGCTGTTTTGTTAGTCTTCATCACTGAGAAGAGCTTCTCACACAGATATGTGCTACCAAACATGCACAAGGTTCGAGCCGCATGTAGACGGAGCTGGAGCATTTCTGCGGGAATGGAGTGAATAAACTGTGCGGGCCGTGCAGTATCGTACTTTGCCTTCAGTGTGCTATTACACTGCAGCTCAATCACCTCCATCTGAATCTGCACAGGTGCAGTTTCCACATCGACGGCAAATGGGTTGCGAAACAACTCAAAATTCTTTTTTTGTTCTTCAAAGTCACCAAAGCGCCGTGCAAACTCAGTGCGCAGTGTGCTCAGTTTATCACTAAAGTGCGTATTTGGGAACACCGTTGTGCCGACTTGGTTCAACATTACTTGGCAACAGGGAAAGTGGGGCAAGTTGCACTGGTGCATTTGTGTCTCCCATAAAAGCAGCTTCACTTGAAATCACTTTGTGATTTTGCACGGGTAAAAACGTCTGCTGGATTTAGGGTGGGGACGGGTTTTGTTCCGTATTTTTTTTATCATTTTTTTTAAAGCAGCGTCTCATGCAAATCATCCCACACGCATTTTATGAAGATGCCTCCTTTCCTACTTTTGATTGGGTAATACTTGATGTCATCGTTAGTTTGATTGGTCTTTTAACTGTCCAGTGAGGGAGGCGGGTCTTTTAAGTAGAGTCTGCAAAGTGTGCGTTCCTTATTTTTTTGTATTAAAAGTGGTAACCCTAGCTGGATTCTTCTTTAACTCTTCTGCTTTCTGTATCTTCTGCATTGCATTCAGGTCTTTCAAGTTATCGTGATGTTTTGTCTCATAGTGCCGTCTTAGATTAAATTCTGTAATTACAGCCACATTAGCTCCACAAATGAGACTGCGTGTTTACCGGCAATGTCAGTAAACATATACTCAGCCTCCCATCGGTTTTTAAGGGCTCTATTTTCAGAATCAACTTTTCTTTTCGGCATCGTGTGGGCTAGCTTCGCAATAACTTGCAGCATCATAAGCTAGACTTGATTAACGCGGTAAGTGTTCGGCAAGGCAGCTAAAGCGCTGCATTATGGGATCTGTAGTTTATTGTGTTACCAGCGCTTCATATCCCGGGCCATTAATAACAATAATATACAACTCGTTTATATCCTGCGTCCTCTCATTAAACTTGTATCCCGCATTACCCGTGGGCATGCATGCCAGCGGCAGCCTGTCTATGAACTTAATTTAAATTTTATGTTTACACCGTGCTTTGTTTCCGAAGTAGCAGAACTCATGAATATGGTTGTATATGTCACTCGCTCGCTTCTTATTGTTTCGCTGCCTTCTCAATTATATAATGCATGTTTTCTTCAGCGTTTTGGAGCTCTTCCTGGTTTTCTACGTACTGCGTTAAAAGTCAGTTCACGTGATTACGTGGGAGGCGTGATGATGTCACACGAAACTCCGCCCCCACGGTTTTCGCGCTCAACTCCATTACAGTAAATGGAGAAAAACAGCTTCCAGTTATGACCATTACGCGTAGAATTTCGAAATGAAACCTGCCCAACTTTTGTAAGGAAGCTGTAAGGAATGAGCCTGCCAAATTTCAGCCTTCTACCTACACGGGAACTTGGAGAATTAGTGATAAGTCAGTGAGTGAGTGAGTCAGTGAGGGCTTTGCCTTTTATTAGTATAGATATATATACACTAGCAAAATACCCGCACTTCGCAGCGGAGAAGTAGTGTGTTAAAGAAGTAATGAAAAAGTCAATTTGTCAATGAAACCTTTTGTAAGTAGTGCCTGGAGGATTCAGAGTGTGGAGAAACTCTAGAGACAGCGTGTGTATTAACTTGTGGATTTTTCTGTGAGTATTTGGTGGCAGCGTGACGAAGTTGCTTCCGCAACAATGCGTTAGCTGCGGAGCTCAGCTCAGAGCGAAATGAGGTGAATGGGAGGGGTGATGATGACGTGACTCCCCCACCCGCCTTAACTGTCAATCCCCCACAAACACAGTCTCTCAGGATTTGCATAAGCACAGCCCTTCACCAGCAATTTTAACTTCGTTACAAAGTGATGAAAACTCTCGTTTATACCCTGCGTCCTCTCATTAAACTTGTATCTCGCATTAGTCGTGGGCATGACAAACGCCAGCGGCAGCCTGTCTATGAACTTAATTTAAACTTTAGGTTTACACCGTGCTTTGTTTCCGAAGTAGCTGCAGTCATGAATATGCTTGTATGCGTCACTCGCTCGCTTCTTATTCTTTCGCTGCCTTCTCAATTGTATAATGCATGTTTTCTTCAGCGCTTTTTGGAGCTCTTCCTTGTTTTCTACGTACTGCGCTCACAGTCAGTTCACGTGATTACATGGGAGGCGTGATGATGTCACACGAAACTCCGCCCCCCACGGCCATCGAGCTGAACTCCATTACATTATATGGAGAAATATAGGTTCCAGTTATGACCGTTATGCGTAGAATTTCGAAATGAAACCTGCCCAACTTTTGTAAGTAAGCTGTAAGGAATGAGCCTGCCAAATTTCAGCCTTCTACCTACACGGGAAGTTGGAGAATTAGTGATAAGTGAGTGAGTGAGTCAGTGAGGGCTTTGCCTTTTATTAGTATAGATTACATGTTACTTAAAAAAAGTAATAAAAAGTATATAAGAATATTACTTATATTATTAAGTAGTGTATTATATAGTATTTTATTACTTCACAAATAAATTATTGAAGTTCAAAAGTATTCGGTAAGCAAATGTTTAAGAAAAGCACAGTACATTCATGAACACATCTGCAACTGAATGAGCTCTCACAGACAAACACACAATAACAATTATTAGCTATTCTCAATATAATCACTGCAAGGCTATAAATGAATAAAATACATATATTTTTTAGGTATATAAATTAAAAGAGTACTGCTTAACTTTGGCACACAAAGGTGTCCTAATGTTTGCATATTAAGCAAAGTAAGCAAGTAATTTAAACATGGCAATTTTAATATTATAGAATTGTAAACTATTGAAAGTTATCTGACAGCTGTCCTATATTTTTATAGTCAAATGACGATTTACCTTGTCAACAAAATTAAAAGTGAAGCAACAAGATTAGCTTGAGTTTCCAAAATATTTAGGGACCTATGTATTCATATTTTTTCTTTGAAATCACGTGAAACCTTTATAATGTCTCATAAGAAGCAATCTTTCAAAACAAAAGTCTGAAAGACTGTTTAGTGTGAGCTAAGCCGAAGACTTCCATTACTGAAAAATTTTTAGACAGGAGCACTTAGAAGAGACTGGCACATTTATATCATAAGAAAATATGCTTGGCTCTCAGAAATCTATAGAGGCATTCTACTCTGGTTGCATTTTTCAGATTATCCAGGATTATGATGTATGTATCTCATGGATTTCTGCAGCAATCTCATCAGAGATGTGGTGGTCTTGAATGTGCCTGCAAGCAGTGACAGCTTTTTTGAGCTGTAGATTAGAATTAATTCAATGGGCAGTAATTCTCTAAAAAATTCATGCAGACCATACATATAAACTGGTCTACTGAAAATTTACCTTAAGATCATGTTAAATCTTGTTGCAAGTGTAATAAGATACTTTTTTTATTGGAGATGTGCGTCTAGAAGGCAGTATCTTGCAGTTGTGACTTTATGGGCTGCAAGTACTCCACATTATAAAAAGCAATAATGGCTTGTAGCAGAGAATGTGCAACAGCAGACTTGCTCTGAGCAGTAACGTCTATATTTTGTAATTGGTGATAATATAAAATGTAACAGTAAAAGATTAGTGCCTGCTGGGTACCATTTGATAATGTACAGTGGTGTGAAAAACTATTTGCCCCCTTCCTGATTTCTTATTCTTTTGCATGTTTGTCACACAAAATGTTTCTGATCATCAAACACATTTAACCATTAGTCAAATATAACACAAGTAAACACAAAATGCAGTTTTTAAATGATGGTTTTTATTATTTAGGGAGAAAAAAAATCCAAACCTACATGGCCCTGTGTGAAAAAATAATTGCCCCCTGAACCTAATAACTGGTTGGGCCACCCTTAGCAGCAATAATTGCAATCAAGCGTTATGAGCGATAACTTGCAATGAGTCTTTTACAGCTCTGGAGGAATTTTGGCCCACTCATCTTTGCAGAATTGTTGTAATTCAGCTTTATTTGAGGGTTTTCTAGCATGAACCGCCTTTTTAAGGTCATGCCATAGCATCTCAATTGGATTCAGGTCAGGACTTTGACTAGGCCACTCCAAAGTCTTCATTTTGTTTTTCTTCAGCCATTCAGAGGTGGATTTGCTGGTGTGTTTTGGGTCATTGTCCTGTTGCAGCACCCAAGATCGCTTCAGCTTGAGTTGACGCACAGATGGCCGGACATTCTCCTTCAGGATTTTTTGGTAGACAGTAGAATTCATGGTTCCATCTATCACAGCAAGCCTTCCAGGTCCTGAAGCAGCAAAACAACCCCAGACCATCACACTACCACCACCATATTTTACTCTTGGTATGATGTTCTTTTTCTGAAATGCTGTGTTCCTTTTACGCCAGATGTAACGGGACATTTGCCTTCCAAAACTTTCAACTTTTGTCTCATCAGTCCACAAGGTATTTTCCCAAAAGTCTTGGCAATCATTGAGATGTTTCTTAGCAAAATTGAGATAAGCCCTAATGTTCTTTTTGCTTAACAGTGGTTTGCCTTTGGAAATCTGCCATGCAGGCCATTTTTGCCCAGTCTCTTTCTTATGGTGGAGTCGTGAACACTGACCTTAATTGAGGCAAGTGAGGCCTGCAGTTCTTTAGATGTTGTCCTGGGGTCTTTTGTGACCTCTCGGATGAGTCGTCTCTGCACTCTTGTTGTAATTTTGGTCGGCCGGCCAAGTCCCAAAGCTTTAGAAATGGCTTTATGACCTTTACCAGACTGATAGATCTCAATTACTTCTGTTCTCGTTTGTTCCTGAATTTCTTTGGATCTTGGCATGATGTCTAGCTTTTGAGGTGCTTTTGGTCTACTTCTCTGTGTCAGGCAGCTCCTATTTAAGTGATTTCTTGATTGAAACAGGTGTGGCAGTAATCAGGCCTGGAGGTGGCTCACGGAAATTGAACTCAGGTGTGATACACCACAGTTAGGTTATTTTTTTAACAAGGGGCAATTACTTTTCACACAGGGCCATGTAGGTTTGGATTTTTTCTCCCTAAATAATAAAAACCATCATTTAAAAACTGCATTTTGTGTTTACTTGTGTTATATTTGACTAATGGTTAAATGTGTTTGATGATCAGAAACATTTTGTGTGACAAACATGCAAAAGAATAAGAAATCAGGAAGGGGGCAAATAGTTTTTCACACCACTGTATCAGGATAAAGAAAATCACTGTAGACTTTAAGTAGTTTGTTAAAACGGTGATATTATTACTTTTCTGCATCAAGGTAACTTGAATAGTATTACTTATTTTGCAACAGAAGAATTGTATATTACTCATGACACAAAAAAGTAAAATTATTACATAATGTATTATATTTGGAACTTGTTGCACCCAAATCTGGTCGTGTGGTACAGGAACTGCCCTCGCATGTTACAAATAGTTGTGTCCCATTAAAGACAGGGTCTTGACTTTGATCAGCACTGTCATCCAGTTTCACTACCTTAATAATAATAATAATAATTATGTACATTTATATAGCATTTTTTCAACTACTCAAAGCATTTTAGTGAGTGAGGGGGCCACTTTAGCTACCACTAATGTGCAGCATCCACCTGGATAATACGACAGCAGCCATTTTGTGCCAGTACGCTCACCATACATTAGCTGTTAGCAGGTGAAGCAGTGACAGACATAGCCAATTAGTGACCGGGGATGAATAGGGAGCCAGAATGACTAGGACATGGAGGGCAATTTGGCCAGGCCATCAGGATACACCATATTCTTTTCAAAGGATGTCCAGAAATCTTTAATGACCACAGAGAGTCAGGACCTTGATTTTAAATCTAATTTGAAGAACAGCACCATTTTTACAGCACATTGCCCCCTGTCACTGTACTGGGGCATTGGGATCCACATTCAGACAACCGTGCAAGTGCCCTCTGCTGGCCTCGCCAGGACCTCTTCTAGCAGCAACCCAAGCTTGACACTCTCATTCACTTTGGATGACCCCAAAATTTTCTTTTTGTGTTGACTTTCAAACTAATCCTGATCATATTTATAATACTGTGTAATCTGAGGCCGCAGAAGTGTATCAGCTCTCATTCACCTGACTGATAAGACCTCTGGTTCGTTTTTGTGTTTATAAATAGGGTGGAAATCTGTGATGAGCTGAACCCGCACTCAGTCAAGGAGCTCCTCCTTCACTATGTCATTAACAAGGTTATAGGTCATTTATGAAAAAGGAGTAGCCACTGTGATAATGGGCAGGTACCTTTCAATAGTTTCAATATTCTTAAAATGTGAGAGAAGGCAGCTATAGTATCTCATTTAAGGTCACCCAGGGTACTGAATCTCAAGGCTTATTGTTATATAATGTTTAGAATGTATGACTACAGTATTTCTATAGTATCAAAGCCAACAGTTGCATCGATGCACTAGGAGTTACTAAGACAATTGAATCTTCATCTTTGATCTTTACACCTTAGCCACAGGTTGACTCCAACATTCTACAAGTAACACTCTTTTTGTTTCACACTCTTTTAATAAGGCAAAAAAAAGCACAAAGAAGTTAAAATATGAGCCAGTGAAGAATGGCAAATAAACACAAGACAGAGTTGCAAGTTGACACTACAAGCACAACATAGCAGTCCCCGCATGCAATCAGACATTCATCTTATTGCTGACCTGAGCTGCTGCAGAATGGACATCTGAGCTAATAGAGTGTTCCAGTAACCAAAGATATTAATGTCCAAAAAGAAAAGAATCACACACACACAAGATGAGACATTAACGCTTTCTTGCTTCCCTGTCAATCACCTATCAACTCATTGCCAGTCTTCAGCACAGGTTCAGGGTGATGGGAGTCGGGTGTCAGTGAAGGGTATACAGTGTGAGAAGAGAGAACCTCTGTACTTGCATCATGTCTAACCTCTCCTTTTTATTCTAATTTTGCAGGTGAGTTTCCAACATTTTCAAATTAAAAAATCTAAACCTCAGTATGTGTGATGTATGCATCAGAGAGCACAAAAAAGGACATCCCACTTGAAAGCCCTGTATACTTCACCACATAGCAATCATCTTTCATGTCTGACCTGTCCAGCTCTTCCCCAGTCGACTTGATGTTTTGAAACTCCACATGGAATTGGACACCTGGTGCTAACAGTCAAGTAGAGCAGCAGCTTCATTATTTGTAGAGTGTGAGGTGAGAGAACCTTTATGTACATCTCCTCCTCATCCTCTCCTTTACTTGAATTTCTATCATAACATGAACTTTGAATGTGAAGCTTGACCATGACTGAAGACTCAGCGCAACCTCTTATATAATAAACTAAGGAGAAAGAAGGTAATTTAATCAAGTCAGATATGTCTAGTCTCCATCTCACTTCAGTAGTCATAACTGAACTAACAAAAGGATATAACCAACATAGTCTATAAAGCAATGACACTGAAGTGGCGACGGGGAGGCAGTGTGTGTTGGTCATTTTGCCTGCTGCCATGTTAAACTTTAAAGTCACTGCCTTGTTTATCTGATCTTCACTGCTGCTGAGGCCTAAAACTGAGTGGCCAACAGATACTCCTCATTTGGGGCTGATGGGATTGAACTGAGTGCTTTAAAATTCTAACACATGAACAAAATTCTAGAGAGTTGGGCTAATAATATTTGTTGCATCCATACAGTGAATCTCCAAGGTCTTTGCCACAGCTGACAACAACACACACATTTATGAATCACCAAGGAAAGCACAACATTATGTTCTCAGATTCACCTTCTCCAATTCAGTATCACAGGGAGTCTTAGCCTGTCCATGCAGTATTGGGCATATGGCAGGAACAACTGTGATTAGTTGTTGTAGTTTATCACAGGATCAATGAAGATGGGTCAGAGAAATGTAAGAATTCTCCACTGAGGTTTCAAGCCCAGCATGTCATGGCAGACACAAGACTTATAATTTTGACAGGAGTCACTATTGCCACCTGCTTAATGTGATTGTGAGTAGCAGTGGACTGGCAGTTCATTAGCCTCCAGATCATAACGTAGACTTTCAATGCAAAAGGTAGGCGACTTAAAAAAGGCTGACTGGTAGGTGGTGAGGGATAAACTTACAATATAACAACTATTAAGAATTTTAGAGCATATTTGGGAATTAAGTGAAACATCATAATTTTTGGCAAATCTTTCCAGCTCTGAGACAATATTTTCTGAAGCCATAAGTTTGAATAAATGTCACCCAGCTGTAACCAGGACTAGGGCACTGTGACATTCATCTAAACAATTAACCTCTCATCTGATGGACTTCTGTGACAAGGACCTCTTCTGCCATCAGGACTATGTGCTGGTTTGTCATTTTACTTTTTTAATGTTTAAAAAGGATGTCCTGTAAATCAAAGTCGTATGATCAGGCTTAAATTCCAAAATGTCTACAGAGTTGATGACTTTGTCCAGGCTTTGTATGTAGTTTTAACTTAATCTTGTTATTAGGTTTGTTGATGGCATCTTTTCTCTCATGTTTTCTATGTCTTGATTCTCTCTTTTTTAAATCCAGCTGTTGATCCTCACTGTTAATGTCAATGACTCGCTCTAGTAGCTTATATGGGGCCCGTGTGTGCAGCTATAAGCTCACCAGTTATGAGTTAAGACTTTTCTCCTCTCTAGTTCTGATATATTCATGGAGTCCACTCCTCACTGTTGTTTATGCCTGCAAGTGGACTGCCTCACCAGAGACACAAGTCCTGATTCCCCTGACTCCCCGCACTGCCAGTAGTTGAGTCAGTCCCATCAGACCCTGCTGAAGATCCATAGCAAAAAGTCATCATCTTTGATAAAAATGAATAGGGCTGTGGTTTGATTAAAAATGCAATTGTGATTAATCAAAAAATTACAATTCTTAATAGAAATTAACTGCATATTAATCTCAATTTATCACACTTCCTTCAAGCATATTAATATTTCCCTATAAATCAGAAATAACTTATAATAAAAAACTATTTTAATAATCTCTTACCTATGCATATTAAATTATTTCAGTTAGTTTATTAAACAGTTTTGTGTAACAGAAACAGTGCCCAATGACCACCAAACACACACAAGGGTTGTTACTATAATATTTGGGAAAACCAATACGTAGGGTTTGGACTGTTGTGTTGCAAGACAACCTACCAAAAGCACTAACAAGAGTCAACTCTGCAGCTATCACTTTAAGTTTAGGAGTCATTAGCTAGATTGAAAATGTGCATCGACTAGGCTTTTAAACAGCAAAGAACAGGATGAAAAAGACTTATACATATGTACCTGATTGGGTTATTTATATAGATGTGTTAAATTGCACATTGCTCTTATAATGTATCATTTATGAATTTTAAAATAAGTATAATCTTCAGATCAAATGGATGGAAATATGATCAATATGCACTAAGTATTTCTTACTTAAGTTCCAGTTCATAAGACGAAAAAGTAGAGGAGTTCGAACTTAGGACAGTCTACCCCTACCCAAATTCTGAACTTAACCTCACAGACCAGGCAGCAATAGTAACCCTGGATGCCTAATCTTAAGTCAATAACCCACACATATCTGCCTTAATAGGATAAGCCAAGTTCAAGTTCATAAGACTAAAAATTAGGGGGTGTTCAACCTTAATAGGATAAGTCAAATTTTTATTTACTACAAAGTCCCTAATGCCCTGTGGGAGTCTGGGGCACCATTATACTGTAGGGACACTGCCATCTATCATCTTGGGGGAAGCAGGGTCTCAAATTAGTTGCTTTCCCCCATCCTTCCACTCTTGGGGCATCCCGGCCAGCTTGAACTGTCGCCCGTCCCTCACAATGGATGGGTCAGAATTGCCGTAAATATACACAAGATATCATGTCATGTTTTCTTTAATACCGTAAATCCCAACTTTTGCATGGGAAGCTGCGTATGAACATTTCAAGCCTCTTTTTGTGTGTACACAAACTTTATAACTCTGACCCCAGGAGACACAGACTCTGTCACTTGGTGGGCCTGTCAAGGCTATGGCTGAGTTCTAGACTTTCCTGCCTCCCAACCTGAGCTCTTAAAAACAACTTTTATATGTATGTATATATGCTTTAATACATATGCTTTATATAAGAAAAGTGAACTAAATTAAAATTGCAGTTTGTCAAAGAATGTGACAGTTTTCCTGGACAGCAATGCACTGCACTTTCGGCTGGTATGATTTCAAGAACACTGATAAAGATGCCCACATTCAAGTCATTCCCTTGCCTTTTCTTCCAGATATTTACAGTTCATATTTGCCGGGATGTATGCAATCCTGTCTTCACAGAGACTCAGCTAATCAGTTTCACCCATAGCTTTCAAAGAGTTTGTAGATATGCATCAAGTCTGCAGCATGTGCACAGGGACTGCTTTTAGACTATAATGTGGCGATATAAATTTCACAGCACAGAGACACCCTTTTATTTACATAAATCTGTACTTTCTCTTCATTTGAGTTTAGTGCATCTTCTCTTACATATTTAGTTTTGTCAGATTTTGCTTTTTTATATATATATATATATATATATTTCTAGTGTGATTGACAGGGTGCATGGGTGGGTGTCAAGGTTCCTTACCTGGATGGGAGGTAAGCCCTTCAGTGGCACAAGTAATAGGGCAAAGATCGTCCTTCCTCAGCCAGGAGATAGGCAGAATATGCCAATGCATCAGTGGGTACACTAGCATCCTGGCAGGGTTGGATCAAGAAATGATACCTAAATGGGTGGTCAGTGTAGTGGATGCTCTGGGGTAGATAACCTGGCAGGATTACATGCTTCTCTGACATACTAAATGACAGCGTTCCCGGGTGATGACCCCTGTACAAACACCCACAAGGTATGCTGGGAACTGTAGTCCTTTAGGGCAGTCTTGTCAAGTTCTATGGATTGCAGCCGGAGGTGCTGCAGGGATTCATCATCCCTACTTTATGGGAGTTCTGATTGACCTGGAAGTACTTCCACCAGGTTATGCCCAAGCACTGGAAGTACTCTTGGGTCCAGCATAAAAGAAACTGCTCAACTGCAGCTAGGGAAGTTGGAGTCAGGTGGAATGAGGACAAAGCACAAATAGAGGGTTTGAAGGAGAGAAAAAGGAGAAGAATTGTTGTATTTGTGAGTTTCAAAGCCTTTTTGTAAGGAATTTGTACAAATAAACCTTTTTAATGTAAAAGGACTTGTGCTGGTTGTGTCGGAGGTTTGGGGTACTGCAATGTACTGGTCACACTAGTAAATAATTCAGGCATACTTTTCAATGCAGGTTTATATATCATAATTGAAATTGTATTTACATGTGTTTATTATATGTAATTAACCACGGTACAAGAAAGACATAGCAGCACTTGAAGCTGTGCAGAGGAGAGCAACCAAGTGCATCATGGGACTTAAGGACTTGTCATACGCTGACAGACTCAGAGTATTAAACCTATTTAGACTGCGTGGATGTGTAATCCAGGTATTTAAAATCCTCAAAGGCATCAATAAAGTAGATCCAGTAATAAGAGTGAATCACACACTTAAATCACATCAGCGGACATTAAGGGGAAGCGCATTTAAAACTGAAGCCAGAAAGGACTTCTTTACACAAAGAGTTGTGGGAGTTGAAGAAGAAACCTTGACCGCCTTTAAGAAGAATCTGAATGAGATATTAGGACATCTTAGCTATTAGCTAAACAAACGGGCCTGATGGACTGAATGGTCTCCTCTTTATGTTCTTATTGTAATGTAATTATAACCTGGAGGTTTACCTTACCTTACCTTAATTACTTTTCTCTCTTTGGGTTTTTTCATTGTGTCATGATTTTGATTACAGAATCTTTGAAGATATTCAGTTCTCTGATTCATGACATCTCAGTGGTGCAACCACTACCTTAAGCATTGTTAACCTTGTAGTCATTTTACTTTCTTTCAGGTGAAGTGTTTGGATACTTAAATATTAGACAGACAGCACCTGCTTGCCTGCATGCAGCAATGGGTTTAGCTACAAAAGAATCCTTCTTGAATTTCCGATTTTTTTATTTTTATGATTTTCTTTTGCCCTGAGCTCTATATTCAGTAACCTGGATTCCATGCACTTAGGGATCCCACTGCCCATTTGTTTGATCAATACAGCTACTACTTGGGTTGTTATAGCACTTACCTGGGCCATTATATAGAATGAAGTTCTGTTTGCTCTCATCTGTTTGTGCTTGCAGACAGATATTGTGGGTTTTATTTAAATTGTGATCATAAGTTGTTGTGCTGCAACAACATGTAACTCAATGCCAGTAAACATGTGAGTATTAAAATTCATCAAAACCCTAAACAACATGACTATGGCTGTTCTGCCATGAATGAATTTGGCCAGCCCTGAGGCAATAAAGGGCTGGGAGATGAGAAGGTAAATATCAGGAACAAACAGTTGTTAGAGCTGGAAAGGAGATAAGCCAAAATGCCAAAACCGAATGCACGTCTCAGTAATTGTAGCAAAAACACATGCAAGGTCATAATAAGATTTTGATGTAAATAAGGTAGCTAAATGCACCAACTGTTTTCATGCATAAATTCAAAAACGGTGGAAGTAGGATGGTATCATCTTCAGTACTGTTAGCATGACAACATCATTGGTTGCACTATTTGTGGCAATGAAGCACAATTACCAGCAACAATATGTCTGTGACAGAAAAGAATGAAATGGCAGTATCATTGTCACCAAAATAGCAATAAAAATGATAAAATAGCCAAAATGAAGATAAAAGTGCCAAAAGTATAGAAATTTAAACTTATCAAATGAAAACCCCAGTGATAAAAACCAAAGTGTTGGAGTTCATCCTAGGTCCAACCCTGACAGGGGACCCAAAAATGTCACAACAAAGTCTGTTTAGCAACAGTCAGGTACACCCTTACTGTATATACAGCCTCATATCAGTCATATATACTTTACAGAATACAATATTGATTTTTGACAAGGGTACATGTTGATTGCTTAAATACACCATGTTGTCACAATTCTATTCCTCCACATGCTATACTGGTAGGTGCCAGTTAGGTATGTTGGAGCTAATAAAACAGCAAGAAAGAGCTCTCCTTACTTCAGCTGTGTACTTCAAGACAGATGACAATTCCACATGGTCAAAGCTGCAGAGACAAACTGCACAAAGAGAAGCAAAGTGACAAGGAGAGGGAGGTGGATCATCACACACAGAAAGCAAATACACAAACAACATTACTAATAATTATCGCTTGGGGAAGAATTAAGTATCTTCTGTCCGTCTATCTATACAATACAATAGTACTTTCTTTTTGTATAACACTCTTCAATGAGTACTTGCATGGAGTGCTGTGAACAGATTCTCAGGTAAAATGCAAGTATAGATTACACTAATTACTAAATATAGCATTAGTACATATAAAAATAAAAGTGTATTAAAAAACCCAGAAGATAAGTCATGCCAGTCATTCAATAGTAGAGTCTGTGCAGGCCATTCAATCTGATAACAGGATCTTTCCACCTGATAAATCCAAAGCTGATTTATCTGAAATGATTTTCCATACCCAGGATAGCATCCTAGCAGTAGATCCAAGGCACCAAGTTCCATATCCAGTTACTGAGAACAGAAAAACAGACCAGAGGAGATTAGTAACACTTGAATTATTTATATTTGTGTAGTGAGAAATGAAGCAAAATGACCCCTTTTATTGGCTAATTAAAAAGATTACAATATGCAAGCTTTCAAGGCAACTCAGGCCCCTTCTTCATCAATTGATTACATCTTGCCTGAAGAAGGGGCCTGAATTGCCTCAAAAGCTTGCATATTGTAATCTTTTTTGTTAGCCAATAAAAGGGGTCATTTTGCGTGACTTCTCCCTACATTCATAATGGCTAACATGGCACAATACCCTTATATTCGTGTACAAATGACTAACAACAGAGATGCAGAGCTAATCAGCAGCTCTAGTCAGGGTGTGCTAAACTGAAGTCATGAGTCTTCGGCCTGGTTAACAAGCTGAGACTGATGGGGCACTTATTATAGTAGCAGGCAGACCATTTCACAGCTTGGGGCCCTGTAACTAAATACTAGTGTCAAGGATAATGCGTAGATTGCAGGCTGAGTCAGTTAAACTAATAGTGATTCCAACTTAGTTAAATAATGACAGAATATCCTTTTGGACAGCATATTTACCTCCAATAATTAACATCTCTGTTTTATCTATGTTCAGTTTTTATCCATTAACTTCTTTAACTCACTGACACAATTAATTAAGACAACATTGGAGAAATGCCATTTAGTCTAAAAAGAAAGGTATAATTGGATATCAGCTACATACAAGTGAAAAATAAACATATTTTCTAATGATAGATCCCAGTGGAATCCTTTAAAGTGAAAATAATAAAGTCCGAGTACTGAGCCCTGCAGGTCTCCATATTTAACTTCTGAGTACTGGACACATTTCTGTATGTACTGGTATCAATAAAAAAAAATCAGTAAAAGAACTAAACCAGGCAAGAACATTTTCAATAAGCCCAAAGTCATTTCCCAGCGTGTGTACTAAAATAGAATGGCTAATGGTTTCAAACATAAATAACTTAAATATAATAACACGCCCCACTTTTTGCCTTTGGTTTTTGTTTTTCAAATTTGTTTTCTCTTCTTGATGGGTCCTGAACTTTGCTTTACCTTTGACTCCATTCTTTCTCCTGATCTTCACTCTTAATTTTCAAACTGTGTGCCTTTTTTTGCAGTCAGCGCATAACCTCAAATCACCATGAGTGATTTGGAGGTAGATGTATTATGGGAAGATGTTTCTGTAATCACCTGTGACCTCAATGAAAATATCCATCCATCCATTATCCAGCCCGCTATAGTCCTAATTACAGGGTCAAGGGGGTCTGCTGGAGCCAATCTTGGCCAACACAGGGCACAAGGCAGGAACAAACCCCGGGCAGGGCGCCAGCCCACCGCAGGGCACACACACACCAAGCACACACTAGGTACAATTTAGGATAGCCAATGCATCTAACCTGCATGTCTTTGGACTGTGGGAGGAAACCCACGCAGACACAGGGAGAACATGCAAACTCCACGCAGGGGGGACCTGGGACGTGAACCCAGGTCTCCTTACTACGAGGCAGCAGCGCTACCACTGCGCCACCGTGCTGCCCTCAATGAAAATATGTTTGTGGTAAAAGTTTCTCTAGCGAGGGAAATTAATTAACTTAGCTGGGGGACACAGAATTAAACAAAGTGTGTTACTAGAGATTAAATGCTTGGCGTGACATCTGGAAATAGGAAATCTGGTGGTGGAATGAGGATGTACAGGACAGTATACAGGAGAAGAGGATGACAAAGAAGATGTGGGATAGTCAGAGAGATGCAGAAAGTAGAAAAGAGTAGAAGGAGATAAGGTGCAAGGTGAAGAGAGAGGTGGTGAAGGCTAAAGAAAAGGTGTATGATGAGTTGTATGAGAGGTTGGGCACTAAGGAGGGAGAAAAGGACCAATGGGCTAGACAGAGGGACTGAGCTGGGTATGATGTGCCGCAGGTTAGGGTGGTAAAGGATAAAGTTGGAAACATACTTACAAGTGAGGAGAGTGTGTTGAGCAGATGGAAAGAGTATTTTGAGAGGCTGATGAATGAAGAGAAAGAGAGAGAAAGAAGGTTGGATGATGTGGAGATAGTGAATCAGGAAGTTCAACAGATTAGCATGGAGGAAGTAAGGACAGCTATGAAAAGGGTGAAGAATGGAAAGGCTGTTGGTCCAGATGACATACCTGTGGAAGCATGGAGGTGTTTATGAGAGATGGCAGTGGAGTTTTTAACCAGATAGTTTAATGGGATCTTGGAAAATGAGAGGAGGCTTGAGGAGTGGAGAAGAAGAAGAAGTGTACTGGTGCTGATATTTAAGAATTAAGGGGACGTGCAGGACTGTAGTAACTACAGGGGGATAAAATTGATGAGCCACAGCATGAAGCGCTGTATACGTTTCTGACTGTCTCCCAACTGTCCAACTTGAGCTGACCCTCTAATGTACTCATTTCTAATCCTGTCCATCCTCATCACACCCAATGCAAATCTTAGCATCTTAAACTCTGCCACCTCCAGCTCTGTCTCCTGATTTGTGGTAAGTGCCACCATCTCCAGCCCATATAACTGGTCTCACTACCGTCCTGTAGACCTTCCCTTTCACTCTTGCTGATAACCGTCTGTCACAAATTACTCCTGACACTCTTCTCCACCCTGCCTGCATTCTCTTCTTAATCTCTCTTCCACACTCCCCGTAACTCTGTACTGTTGATCCCAAGTATTTAAACTCATCCACCGTGGCTAACTCTACTCCCTGCATCCTCACCATTCCACTGACCTCCCTCTCATTTACACACATGAATTCTGTCTTGTTTCTACTGACCTTCATTCCTGTCCTCTCATATCTCCACCGCTCCATGGTCTCCTCAACCTGCTCCCTACTATCGCTACAGATGACAATGTCATCAGCAAACATCATAGTCCAAGGGGACTCCTGTCTAATCTCGTCTGTCAATTTGTCCATCACCATTGCAAATGAGAAAAGGCTCAGAGCCAATCCCTGATATAATCCCACCTCCACCTTGAATGCATTTGTCACTTCTACTGCAGCCCTCACCTTAGTCACACTTCCCTCATACATATCCTGCTTCTAACACTACCACTGGAAATTACTAATACTGAGCAATGTCCTATGGGCTCACCAATGCACCTGCAGTTTTTCAACCATTTGTTGATATTTTTAAGGGTGCTCCTGCTCTCTTTGTTTAGACCCAGAGGAATAAAAATACTGTTCGGTAATGTCCTATTTAGTGCTCAGGAGACACAAATTTGATTTTCATTGAAGAATCGTTTAGGTTTCATCTTTCACTCATGTAGTTCTTCTAAAATGCCTTAAGAGCAACAATCAAGAAAACAAACAGAAAAAAAAGAGCTAAGATTGAGACAAAATTGAGATATGAGAAGAGAAATAATAGAATGTACAAAGATCTCAGGAGTGTATCCTCTAAACCTTAATAATGATTTACTTGTTTCTCCCTGTACTTAATAGAAGCAATCCTGGAGCCCTACTCAAGCAAAGTATCCATCACCTGTCTCAATAGCAATGCAGATAAAACTTGAAAAACAGAACAATGGTAAATAATTCAAAATTAATTTACTGTAAATTCAAATTACATTAATAAAGAAATGAAAAGTAGTCACACTCTCTGCAACGTACAGTCAAACATGTATCTTTTAATGTGCTTTTATTTTTATATTTGAATAAAAACATTTCTACATGAACTATTCCAACTTTTTAAAGAAAAGTTTCTATTGTGAATGCTAGGTGGTACTGTTGTCCCTTTAAACTCCACAGACAGATGCTCAGGACACCGGATAAAAGCACAAAGAAGTTCTTTTAATTATTTTCTTCTCCAGCAGTGCTCCCTAAGCACCACAGCCACAATAATACAGGCAATTAACAGTAATAATAATCACAAATACAATTTCTCCTCCACACCTCCCAGCAAATGTCATCCACCTCCATCCGACTCTGGCTTACCTGCTGGGTCTTCAGCAGTCCTTTAAATAGTCCTTGGTCAGCTGGAGAACTCAAGTTCTTTAATCAGCCTGGAAGTACTTCAGGGCTTCCGTCCTCATGACTTCCTAGAACTTCCAAGCTATAAGGGAAGCACGACTCCCCAGGTCCTTTCACAGTACCCCCTGGCGGCACCCACGGCACCCAACAGGGCTGAGAAACCGAACTCCAAGTCTCAGGATGCCCTGTGGGAATCCGGGGCACCACTACACTCCAGGGGAGCTGCCAACTAGTGTTTTGGGGGCGGTAGTGTCCACAAGTAGCTGCCTACACCCATCCTTCCATTTCAGGGGTGTCCCGACTGGGCTGAGCTGTCAGCCTTCTCTCACACTACTAAAGCCAATGTTACAATTTTTAAGTGCTTTATATAGTAAAAAAACAAATTTTTTGGAACTTTTATGTTAAGAACATCAAAACTACTTAAAATTAACTCAAGTAAACAAGTGTGACTCGTGTTGTGAAGAGTAAGGCTGAACGCACCCCAAGGAGACATGGTCGCTCCTCCGAAACCCACCCTTAAACGGTGATACAATGGAAAACAAATAGTTTTTTTTTTTTGCCTCCTGTTGGCTCAATCATCTGCTGGCGTGCTGCTGCCACCATGCCATATGATCGGCATCTCGCCCTGCGCTTCGAACATTTAAAAGCCTATACAGCAGCTGTCCAACTCTTTGTCTTTTATTTCCAGCCTTGGGCATGGTTAAATCTCTTGGCACACAAGTCTCATCTTGCGGGAAGTGAGTTCTTGATATTTTTTAGTTTACAATTTAAAAACGGAAAAAGGATCTGAAAATCTAACAACATCACATTAAAGTTCAATAAATTCTGAAAAGAATGATACCAAATATATATATGTAGGTTTTAAAATAAGCCAGATTTAAAGCGTGACAAAAAAGTCACCTAAAATCATTGCACTTTTAGGCTTAGGATTTAATATATATAAAGTAGATTATAAAAAACACAAAATTCACAGCAATATATGCATTTTACTGTGTGACTACATTACCCAGTTTTGCACTCCTGGGGGAAAAAGGAGGAGAAATATTACAGAGAGAAAGAGAATAAGTAACAAGGGTGAATTGCTGCTGCTCTCACAGGCTCTTGTGTGGCACTTGTTAATAAGGGCTTTCTTCAGTTTGGACATTTCAACTGAGGTCCATCCACTTAGGGCACCACTCCGTATCACATACAGTATGCTGTAGTTCAGAAGGAATAAGAAGAATATCTCTGTAAATAGTTAATGGTTACTTTATTTTCAACACAACACATTTTAGAGATGTATGATATACAATACATGCATATAGTGTGTATAAAAAGAAAAACAAAAAACACAATAACAACAACTGAAACTTACTGAGAATTCCAGTTACTTTTTTTGCTTCAAGAAGTCTTTTTCCCTCAGGAATCTTGCCACATTTTTCAAAAGCCACAGAATTTTCACATTCATTGACAGAAAAAAGGGTAAAAAAGCAAGTGAAAAAGCCTCATGCAATCTTGTTTGGCCTCTTGGTGTATGGCTACCAGTCTAATAGAAGTCAAGAAGAGCTCACTCCCTGGAAATAATTCTTGGTGGCCAAAACTGAAACTGGAAACTGCAGATATGTTGCCTCTCTTGCACTCTCCATTACTGTCTAGGAAGCCTTGAATTGCATAAAGTTGTTTACAATCTGCAAGCAAAAGACAAATCTTCTTATATTATATGCTACCATGGCTGTCTGTTTGTCTGTCCAGGATTTTAAATCGCCTGTAGCTTGCAAACCATTTGGCCTGAAATTTGGTACACATCTACTATCTGCTTTCGGGGTGATGATTGACCTCTTAGGTTATTCCTCTTTTTATTTTTATTTTATTGTAGAATCAACTCTCAGCAGTGGCCAGCAGGACGGCTATGTGGCAAATTCAAATAGGCACCATTCTCATCCCTACCACCTTTGCCATCACTTCCCCTAACTCTTCATATCTTAAATTATTCTTGACCCAGATTGAAGACTTGAGTGCCAGCTTAAGTGAAAAATTAAGGAAAATGTACTAAGTAATTGCAACACAAACACTGAATTGGTCAGTTTTAACATGAAAAGATACCAATGAAAGAAGAGAAGAAGCGGGCCACTAGGGTGGAGAAAAGAACAGATGTTCACGAAGCAGCAAGTGCATCAACCTCTGAATAAAACGAATGCTAAATGTACACATTCCACATTAGAGATTCATATCTTAAATCATTCTTGAGGCAGATTAAATATGTAAGTGCCAGCTCAAGTGAACAATTAAGGAAAATGTACTAAGTAATTGCAACACAAACACTGACTTAATTAGTTTTAATGTGAAAAGATGCAGATGACAGAAGAGAAGCAGCGGGCCACTATGGTAGAGAAAATAAGAGCTGCTCAGGAAGCAGCAAGCACATCAACCTCTGAGCAAACAAATGGTAAACGTACAGAGAAAGAGAATGAAAACTAGGAATGCTCAAGTCAAGTCCATTCGTTACTGGTTACTTATAAAGAGGTATGCTTATTATGGTGTTAAATGCATTATTCCAACACTGTTTTATTTTCGTCTTTTATATCTGCAAAAACAACTAATATGGGCATTGTGTGCTCAAAATGTTCTGATACACTAAATATTACTAGTAGGCTATATACAACACCTGCTCTATTTTATATATTAACTGATATTAGCTGGACTCACTGAAACTAAAAGTTCAAACACAGTGAAAAGACATTAAGACAATTTCTCTGTTAGTGTCGACAGTAAAACTCTCCATGATATCCCTTCAATCATTACTGTGTACTAATGTTATAGGTAGAACTTAGCATGTTCTTGGACAATCAGGATGAGCATTTTAATGTTTTTCCTACAGTCATAAAAATGCAACAAAATGGTACTATTTAATAGCTTGTCGGTTATTGATACTCCATAAATTTTTTATTTATTTATTGAGACAACACCATCATCAGTAGGGTAAAACTAACCTGTCTCACAATGGTCTAATCCCAGCTCACGTTCCCTATTAGTGGGTGAACAATCCAACGCTTGGTGAATTCTGCCAGAAAATAAACTGTTGATTAACTTTTCTCATATAAGACTGCAATGAGATCTGTGACATAAATAATTACTGTTTTGAATGTTCAAAATGTGTGGCTTGTATGCTCCAAAGGAGCTGTTGTACTGTTACGATAAAAGATGTACATTAAAGCAACAGATCAGCCAAAAAACACAGTGAACCCAGTTCTTCACTCACCTGAAGTGTAGGTGATCATTCATGACGTGCCTGGTGCCCAGATTTGCCTTTTTCTTGTTAGAGAACCCCAGTACATAGTTAACAATGCTAACAAGTGATGGAGACCTATAACTACAAGACCTAACATTTTACTAAATGCACATCATATTCTTCAAACTTAAACCAGAAAATGGATGTCAGCTTCTTAACCTTATCTATCAGATTTATGGATTCCTACACTGTGTCATACTGTTCTCTTTTAAGGAAAAACAAACTGCATAAGCAAAAGCCACAATTAGGCAGGAATCACTTCCTTGGATATCAGGAAACTCCTATTATTCCACCTAATCGTATACAGTGTAACCTCATGAGAAAAAACTTTAAAACTGAAATCTCTCTATTATATAAAAAAATATTTCGACATGACGAGACTTTTTAGGAGACAAGACGTGACTTTTTGGAAAAGATTTTTTCAAGTCCCGTGAAATGAGAATATTGCCATGATATTTTTTAAAAGTCACTCCTTCCTAGCAACCATTTTCAAACACGCCCACAGTCCTCTTACCTCTCATTCATGTGAATGCTTTTGACAGACATAGTCCCTACGCTCTCAGCTCTCAAATCTTATTGAAGAATTTCATCATGAAGGGTTATCAGCAGAAAAATTGAGTACACGGGCAATCCTAGCTCAAGAAACGATGAAGTCAAATGAATTAACGTGGAAATTGTTGATTGGTTACACGGCAAATTGATTAAATGCGTATCCATAGACTATGCTGAAACAGTTGGTGGTGATGGTGCAGAAGATGAAAACATCAACTTACAATATCCCGAAGAATATCTACAATCGTTAACACCATCCGGTCTTCCACCGGCCGATATTACTGTTAAAAGAAGGATGTATCCAAGAAAGGTAACGTAGTACATCTCCTGCGAATAGCATTAAACACCAAAGGAGATCTTGATATGCAATTCATATTAAAACGTTAACAGTTTCCCATTAGACTAGCTTTTGCAAAGACAATTAACAAATCTCAGAGCCAAACATTTGAAAAAGTTGTTTCATTTAATAGAGAGAAAGAAACAAAATGCAATCATGCATTTAGTATAATGTTAGGTCTTGTTATATGTTTCCACTTATTTGTTAGAATCATTAGCCATGTACTGGCACTTTCTAACAAGACAAAAGGCAAATTTGTGCACTAGACACGTACTGAGTGATGAACCATATAGAAGTGCTAAAAAATGTGTTCATGTTTGGTCGAACAATTGCTTTAAGACCGCTCTTTAGTTCTATCAAACTGCCCCAATGTTGTATTTTACTTCAACGTTTATATAAATATTTTGCCTCTAATTAGCTGTGTGGGAAGTATTTAATTGGTTCTACATTTTCCCCCTAAAAAAATCAAACAAAGGATGACTCTTCAGCCATAATTATGTATGTATGTATGTGAGTAGATTCACACCTTGTGGCATGGATTGTGGACTATCTTACAGACAGACCTCAATATGTGCGTCTTGGGAACTGCAGGTCTGACATTGTGTGCAGCAATACAGGGGCGCCGCAGGGGACTGTACTTTCTCCGGTCCTGTTCAATCTATACATCAGACTTCCAATATGACTCGGAGTCCTGCCACGTGCAAAAGTTCGCTGATGACACTGCTATTGTGGGCTGCATCAGGAGTGGGCAGGAGGAGGAGTACAGAAAGTTAATCAAAGACTTTGTTAAATGGTGCGACTCAAACCACTTACACCTTAACACCAGCAAGACCAAGGAGCTGGTGGTGGATTTTAGGAGGCCCAGGCCCCTCATGGACCCTGTGATCATCAGAGGTGACTGTGTGCAGAGGGTGCAGACCTATAAATATCTGGGAGTGCAGCTGGATGACAAATTGGACTGGACTGCCAATACTGATGCTCTATGTAAGAAAGGTCAGAGCAGACTATACTTTCTGAGAAGGTTGGCATCCTTCAACATCTACAGTAAGATGCTGCAGATGTTCTACCAGACGGTTGTGGCAAGTGCCCTCTTCTACGCGGTGGTGTGCTGGGGTGGCAGCATAAAGATGAAAGACGCCTCACGCCTGGACAAACTTGTTAAGAAGGCAGGCTCCATTGTAGGATTAAAGTTGGACAGTTTAACATCTGTGGCAGAGCGACGGGCATTAAGCAAACTCCTGTCACTGATGAATAATCCACTGCATCCACTTAACAGTGTCATCTTCAGGCAGAGGAGCAGCTTCAGTGACAGACTTTTGTCACCGTCCTGTTCCACTGACAGACTGAGGAGATC